>NW_018164912.1:93476-123619 GCF_001263595.1 Phalaenopsis equestris
CAGCGGCGGCTAGGGTTTGCTCTGGCATTCATAGCGATTTTGTTTTCCCTCTTCGCTGATGAGATCTTTCCTTTACCCCTCTTCGTTTCTCCTTTTGTTTTTCGTCATGCCTCCCGTCCCTCGTTCGTTTGTTGAAGTTGTTTTGGATGAAGGGTGACTCGGCCACTCCCACCACAGGAAGGTTTCCACAAGGCTTTCATGATACACACACTGTCGAAGGGGATTATACGCTCATTAAGAAGTTGGGGAAAAAAAACGGGTAGCTTGCTCTGTTTGTTACGCAGGATGAAACTTCTATCCTTGCCTCTTCATGTCGTCTTTTGCCCTTGTGGGTAAATTTATATGTATGATATCCCTAAAGTAGAGTTAATCAGGAAAGAGTTTGAAATGTTAAAACTTAAAGGCTGGTGGAAGGTTGGCATCATTGATGGTAAACATTTCTTTATACAACTGGCAAATGATGAGGACTACACAAGACTCTTTGCAAAACGGTTTATGCGTATAGAAAACAGTAGGATAAAATTTCGGCAATTAATTTTGATTTTAACACAGAATTGCCTATAATACCGGTTTGGATACGTTTTTCGGGGCTTAAACTCCATCTTTTTAATCATGAAATTCTATTTTCGCTAGCTGCTGCTTATGGCAAGTCTTTAAAAATGAATCAAGCTACTTATACTTTGTCTAGACCATCTGAAGCACGGATTCTTGTTGAACGAGATATAACACAGTCATTTTGCAATGAAATTTGGATATGATCGCAATACCAAGGTTATTGGCAGTCTGTTGAAATTGAACGATACTCTCCTTACTGTACTCACTGCTCTATGTTCGGACACCAAACCACATCTTGCTTTCGCTTGAACCATCAACTTAGAGACTCTCATAATGCAACACATAATATTTTACATGTTACCAATAATGATATTGAAAAACATGATATCCCTACTATTGTTGAAAATGCGGTTGAATTAGTTGATAATCCTGTTATTATTAAAGCTACTTCTAATTTGCATGCTTTAGGTGCTGAAGACTTACATAATAACACGAATGTTAATCTTCAACACTTGCAAATTAAGGAAGGTATGGATTTGACTGAAAATTGTAATGAACACAGTGCTATTGTGGCTTCTGAGAAGCCTGTCAAAACATCATCACTTGCGGATCATAACATTACAGATAATGAAAATTTATTTCCCCATAGCAATACGGTTCACCCTCCTATTGTTGGGGCTAATTCTGATATTGATGATATTAATAATTCTTTATCTAATGTTGTTATAACATTAGACAATGAGTGGCAGGTGCAAATGCAGTCACGTAAAAATGCTAAGCGCAGTAATGAACTGTCTAGGTTGGATGCTAGTAACATTATTCAAGAAGGAATTTATCACTCTGATGGGGAACAATTTGTTAACTCTACTAGATCTTCTAGAAGGGTTGACTCACGTCATCATGGGGAACAATTTGTCCCAACAAAGCTCCTGGGTCTGATGATTTCCCTTCAGTTTTCTACAATCATACATGGTAGGTTATTAAGAACGAGGTTACTCTGACCATATAAAGCTTCTTCCATGGTGATAACCCTGGTAAATATTTCACCTCTGCTTTGATTGTACTCATTCCAAAAGGTAATGATAAGATTTCCTGGGACAATTTTTGTCCTCTATCTTTTACTACTATGATATCTAAAGTTATGAGTAAAATTATAGTTAACATACTGCAGCCTCACCTTTCTCATATCATTGCTGACCAGCAGTCGGCTTTCATTAAAGGTTGGGATATTACTGATAATATCCTCTTAGCACAGGAAATGATTGAAGATTTGGACAAGAAGCGCAGGGGGGAATATGGTCCTTAAATTGGACATTAAGAAAGCTTTTGATACTATTAGCTGGGACTTTATTATTAATATTTTGCAGGCTAAAGATTCAAACAGAAGTTCTGCTCTCTCATTCAGATGTGGTTTTCTAATAACAGCTACAGTGTGATGATAAATGGTAAAGCCCATGGTTTCTTTTCAGCTAACAGGGGCATTAAGCAAGGAGATCCCCTCTCCCCTACTATTTTCATTATTGCATTTGATTACCTATCTAGACTCATAAATAAGCTGCAATATGAGCATTCACATTTTCAATTCTTTTATATATCAAAAGTTATGGTGAGTCACCTTGCATATGCTGATGAAGCTATATTATTTTTAAATGTCGGCAAAAGTGCCATTAAAGCTACCATGTCTATATTAAAAGATTTCCAAAACATATCTGATATGATGTTTAACTTGGCTAAGTGATTCATTTATGTTGGCAAAGGTGTTTCCTCTAACACCCATGCTTGGGCTTCTCATTTCACTGGTTGTAAAATTTCTAAGCTTCCTATTAAGTACCTTGGGGACAACATTCTTAGAGGCAGAACTAAGCAAACTCAGATGGATGATGTGATTGATAAAGTTAAACTCAAGATTAATAACTGGAAAAATTCTTTTCTTTCTAATGGGGGTAGGCTCACTTTGTTGAGAAGTGTCTCATGTACACTTCCTCTCTACTCTATACAAGTTCTCAAAACTAAGAAAAACACCCAAAAGAATCTTGAAATTATCTTCAACAAATTTCTTTGGCAGGGCTCTAGATCTTCTAAGAGTTGGACTAATTGGCAGTATAATTGCAAGTCTCTTTGTGCCGGTAGGCTTGGGTTTAAAACTCTTCAGCAAACTATTGATATTAACATTTGCAAACTTTTGTTTAAATTTTGTTTGAGGGAGTCATTATGGGCTAAGTTTATGTTTCATAAGTATTGTAAGAATTTACATCCATCTATGGTTAATTAGAGAGTGGGGGACTCTAAGCTTTGGAAGGCCATTCTCTCTGCACGTGACGTTGCTTCTCATTTTATTTTTTGGGACATTGGAGATGGTGGTATTTCTTTCAGAAATGATGAATGGGGTGCTTCTTTTTCTACTATGCAAACCTCGGGTTATGATTCTAAACTGCTTGTCAATTTTGTTTGAGGGAGTCATTATGGGCTGGGCTAAGTTTATGTTTCATAAGTATTGTAAGAATTTACATCCATCTATGGTTAATTAGAGAGTGGGGGACTCTAAGCTTTGGAAGGCCATTCTCTCTGCACGTGACGTTGCTTCTCATTTTATTTTTTGGGACATTGGAGATGGTGGTATTTCTTTCAGAAATGATGAATGGGGTGCTTCTTTTTCTACTATGCAAACCTCGGGTTATGATTCTAAACTGCTTGTTTCTGATTATTGGATAGATGGTGTCTGGAATTTAGCACTGCTGAATTCTTTAGTTGGTGAATTAGCACCTGCTATTGCTGTTATCCCTATTCGAGCTCATAATAAGGATGTTCCCCTCTACAAGCATCAAACTAGATCCCATGTTACTAAAATGCTCTACTCAAAACTACACTATTTTACTCCTTGGAAATGACATGTTTACACTTGGCATAAATATATTTCTCCTTCCATATCCTTTTTTCTTTGGAGATATTTTCATAAACTTCTACCTCTTGATGATATCCTTAAGCTGAAAGGGTTATAACTGTAAAAAGGATGTTGAATCAATTGACCATTTGTTTTTCTATTGCCCATTTGCTAAAGAGGTTTGACAACGTATTGGGTGCTACTTTGGTATCACTTGGCCCTTGCACTTGACGCTGAAATCTGTCATGGGGATTTGGAAGAATTTTGATCCTTCTTTCAAAAATCTCTTTTATTTCTCTGTTTTTGTCCTATGGATCATCTGGAGGGCTAGGAATAGTAAAAAAAATGAAACTTCATGTCACACTCCCTCCACCATATCTATTTTAGCAGTGGCTCATTTTCGCAAGGCTTGGAAGTTAACTAATGGTCAGGCTTCTACTATGGGTAGGAGTAGGAAATCCATTTTGATCAAATGCCCCCCCCCCCCCCCCCCCCCCCCCCGAACCCGCTTTTAGAGTTATTTTACTGCTTATACAGGTATGGGAGTGCTGATTAGAGATCATTGTGGTAAATGTATTACTTATTTGGCCTCCACTTGTATTGTTATTTCTTCTCTGGAGGCAGAGACAAATGCAGTGCTTGCTGCACTTCAAACTATTGTCTCTCTCAATTTAAATGACATAGTGCTGGAAATTGACTCTGAAACTTTGTTTAACATGCTAACGGCTAAGGTTAAACCTGCTTGGTATAATATTTCACTGATGAGAAGGATTTGGCATTATATTGATATGCAGCACATTAATATTCTTTACTCATTTACTTATAGAGAAGGGAACCAATCTGCGGATTGGCTGGCAAAATGGAGAGTGCAAAGTGCTTTTGTTGGGGTTACTCCCCCTCCTATGTTGCACATTCTTATCCAAAGTGACTTATTGGAAGCCCCTTATATTAGATTTTAATTATGCTTCACTTTCCTTTATCTTTGGTCTCTGTATTGGGCTTAATGTGGCAGTTTTTTCTTTGGACTGCTGGATTGGTTTTTCAGGGCTGTGGTTTTTCTATGTCTATGTTTACTTGGATGGATGCTAGAAGATTGTTTTGCACAAGCCTGTCTTACCTGGATATTGGTCTTAAATGTATTCTTGGATCTCTTGTTTTGCCTGGATTTTTGGGAGTTGATAAGGAAACCAAATGCTTGTGCTTCACAGTCACTTGAATTTTGGGTTTCTGTTTTGGGAATATTGTGGCAGAATTTGGTTAGCTGGAATAGTGATTTTCTTTGCCTTTTGGATGAATGATGGTTGCCTCTGTCGGTCCGGACTGTGTTTGCAGGATACTGACCTATTTTTGGTTTTGCTTAGCTTCAATTTATCCTCTGGCCAGCTTATTTGGGGTGATGTTGTTCTTGTATTTCTTATGTTCTATATTGTTACTTCTTCCGGATTCCTTTTGCTGTTTGGGCCTTTTTTGCCAAGATTTGTCCTCTGTGGGGAAGATTTTTTGGCATATTTTGTCTATGTTGGACACTTTTACATTTTTGGCTTGCCTTGGATTCGTCCTATATGTTATTATGGCTACTATGGGTGTTACTGGCGGACCTACTTGAGGCCATTCTGGATTACTGAAATTTTGACAATATCCCTTTCTGCTTCTACTCTTTACTGAGTATTGGGAGATTGATCTTGAGATGATTCTGCTGACTTATTTACTTTTGATTTATACACAGTGTTATCTTTGCTTACATTGCTTTCACTGGTTCGTTGAGCTTTTCTTGCGGCAGCCCCACTTTGTTTTGGTCGAGAGATACATTGCTGTTTGCAGGGTTCGATCTTTTTTGTTGCTGATCTCAATGGACAAAGTAGCCACAACTCTGTTTTGCTCTACTTCTTCACTGTTGAAATTAGTTTTGGTATACATGCAATTTCTGGGTATACTTTTTATTTTAGTATACTTTTAGTTAAATACACATGTTATTTTAACTTTTTTGCGTGGAGTTGTAATGTGGATGGTGGAACCCCTAGGATCATGATGTATTTTACTTTGCTTTTAGATGGGATCCACTATCCCACATCTATTTTGTAATCTCTTTTAATATTAACGCGTAAGGAACCACAAGTTGCTCTTTAATTAAATAAATAAATAAATAAATAAACAAATATGGGAGAGTAAAATGGAAAAAGACTCGGCCTATTGGTTGACATCCATAGTATAAGACCTCTCAGGTCGGGGGTTCAAATCCCCTCTGATCTAGTTGGCCTTAAGAAGGTGGTTACCGAATTGTTAGCTGGTCATTCCTTTTAGGCAATATATATATATATATATATATATATATATCTGTGAGTGTGTCTCTACACATTGTTCTTTATCTATCATTCTTGTGTTGTCTAGTTCTTACTTTATAGTTTTTTACAATTTTTTACAAAGCTTCCACACTTTCTTTTATAAATAGAGTTTTTTGATAATGTATGTCGTATGCGTAATAAAAAATCTTTATTGACTATTATTGTTAAGCCTGGTTGCTTACGTTCCTCGAGATAAGAGAGTTCTGAATCAGAATAATTGTTGTTAATAGCTACTATTACTAAGGTTGAATCTTCAACTCAATTATTAATAATCATGACTGCCCTTCTCCATTCTTTCATTTGAATGATAACAATAAATTCATTTAGTGAAAGTAAATCCTTCTTTCTAGAATTTATACCTTTACATCATAAAATCCTCAACATTTAATTTAGTAAGAAAAATATAAATTTGCACTTTTTCAACAAACTTTTGAAGTAGTGTAGCATCCTTGTCACAATCCATTTGGATTTATTGATAATGGTTCAGGTTCTGTCAAAGCTCTAGTAGATTAGAATTTGTTATTATGAATCGTCCCTTTTAATTTGAAAATGAGATATTGTTCATGATTCAGCCCAAATTTGAAGCAGTATATGAGTAAGGTTTACAGTAAGACGAAGCTATACCTACCAAATCTTTGATCTTCAAATACAAAATCGCTAATATGCAGCCTTAAGAAAATATTGCACCATTTGTTCTTTTGTACATTTTTAAACTCGATTATGATGAAATAACAATCATTTATGTCAGGTAAATTTAAAATGCAAGGAAAAAACGGATTTAGCACAGTTATAAAAAATTTTCTGCTTGCCTACAGAATCCAGCGACTGATAATGCATCAATACTTGACTCTGTTCCTCCAGCAACCATAACATCTGCATCACCAAATTGAATCATCCGCATAGCATCCCCAATGGAGTGAGCACCTGTCGCACAAGCTGTCACAGCAGCATGGTTTGGTCCCTATATCAAAATAACTTTGTAGGTAAGCAAAAGCTAGATTTGGAGACCTTCATAATAAAAAAGATGAAGAATTTAACATACCCTGAACCCATATTTAATGCTAACATGACCAGCTGCCATGTTGATCAAAATTCGGGGGATGAAAAAGGGACTAAGTCGGCGTACTCGCTGCATGCAAACTTCATAAATATCATAGAAAGAAAATTTTATCAGGATATCCTGATGCATTTTGCATCAGGATGGGGCTGTTTTTTGACATGTTTACTTAATTTTATGTAGCACATATTATCTCAAAAAAAAAAAAAATATTAGATAACTCAATAAAACTATTAAATAATATAACCAAACTCTTAGAAATTTAATGAAAAAAAAAATGAACAGGATTCTTATTAAAAGGTTTTTTAAATATCACATTTCTTGACAACCTGATGTGAGCCTTCTTACAAGTCAAGTATGCTCATGGGATTGAAACAGACAACACTTAAAAGAAACGTAATGAGCCAGATGCAACTAATGATAGCCAACCTTCTCACAAATCAGTTTTGCTGCTTCTAAAATGTCAGATATGCATCCAGTGCCTCCACCAATGGAAACACCCTGACAACTTTTACAACAGGAAGTAAGCAATAAAAGTGCAGGATGAAATAAACTGCGAAAATTAACTGAATAAAACTAAATACCGTTCTCTCCTTTCTCTCCTGTTCATCTGGATACCATTTTGCATCTCCAAGAGCTTCATCAGCAGAACATAGAGCGTAAGATATAAACCTTGCCACGGATTTATGCTCCTTTAAGTGCGAGAAAAAGATCAATAAGACACCCAAAAATAATAATAATAACAATAAAAGGACAAAAGAAAATCCTATTGCTTTAATCATTTAAATTAAATACTGCTGATATCAAGAAACAAGTCAGTTGCATCCCCAAAATGCAGTTGCTCAAACAAAATCATAAAAGACAATTTATTAAAAAATGTAGCATTGAACTAGAAATACCTAAAACGTGTCCAATATGTAGCGCTTTTGTGTGAAGGCAAGTATCTAATCCATGAGAAACTCTTTATATTGGAAATACATAAACATAATTTTAAGCCTATGAAGCAAAAGTAGGAATTGTCAGCGTTCGACATGGACATAAACGACACTTCCAAATGCTTGTGCTTCACAGTCCACTTCTAGGATGATCCAACGTCATTAGCCAACTCCGTTCGTAGCATCCGACCAACTATTATCTCGGCCCACCAGCCACCATCGACCACCAGAGTGCTAATGTGCATTGCAAAATCCCAACATGCAATGCGGAAAGATGAATCGCTTGGTGGAGCAATATGTCGTTCAATACACCATGCAATGACGCACCACTAAGACGGTGTACTCGTGCAGCTCCCGTCTCCAGCCTTCGCAGTCTATCGACATTATCACAACTTATCATTGTGGTCTGTGTGACTAACTACAATCTACTTAGCTCACAGTTTGCGCAGCTCCCGACACCAGTCTCTAAGGCCAACAGAAGTCATCACAACCCACCGGTACAACTTACATGATCAACCATAGTTTGCATGGCTCATAGCTTGTGCAACTCACGACCCCCTACGGCCTACGGACGTCATCACAGCCAACCATCATGACAAACGCGGCTCACTGCTCATGCAACTCCCGACTTCGAACTCTATGACCTATGGACGTCATCATAGCTCACAATTATGAAGTATATAACCAAATACAACACACGTAACTCACACCTCATGCAACTCTCAATTTTGGCATCTACGACTAACAAAGATTGTCACAACTCACCACTATAGCCTAAATGACTAACTACAGTCTATGTGGCTTACAGCTTATGCAGCTATTAATTGTGTCATATGCGACCTATGGACGTCATCATAGCTCACTAGTATGACCTATGCAACCAACTACGACCTACGTTGCTCACAGCTCCTGCAATTTTCTACCACGGACTTTGTAGCCAACCAACGCTCCCAAGTAATCATCTGCGATCCACACGACCAACTATTACCATGGCTTTTAACTATGGCCAATACGACAAGTTGGCGCTCAACCACTATCTACGACATTCAAGTCAGACTATTGTCTCCATAGCAATCGATGACGACCCTTACAGTTTTATATCGCTAAGAACTGCATTCATTACCGCCAAATTACGATATTATCAACAAACCATAGTTGTGCATTTACAATGACTTTATAACTCTATTTTCTCTAATTCAAGAGAATAGTGAACATGTGTACTCACCATTCATAATGAATTGCTTCAACTAGGCTAGGTTCTGTGATTTTTTTGTTTTATAAGGTTTTCCATGTAAAAAATCGAGGTATCACCTCCTTCTCTTTAATTATCCGAGTGTGATGGATTTTCATGCAAAACTAAAATCATAATTCATTACTCTACCGCCTCAAATCTTACACACATCAGAAGCAAAATTTACAACTTTTTTTCAGATAATAAACAATCTATAAACAATAGAATTTTGGAGAACAATTTTCAAAAACCCAACTTTTAATATTTAATTTTAGTTTACGTACCTTTGTGTGAAGCCACCTCTCCTCGTCGAACTCACCTTCTTCCTTGCCACAGGGAACTGCGGCAACAACCTTGGACGCCAATTGCTCGTATGTGTGCATCACAGTGGCCTCATCGAAACCTTCCATCCTGAGATCAGCCGGTGATAGCTCTCGAACGCCGCAGCGACCCTCCAAGAGCCGCCTCCACGTGGTCTCCACCCCACACCCTAGCGGTGTGACCATCCCCAGTCCGGTGACAACGACACGGCGGCGAAGACTCACCGGCGGTGGATCGAACGCCCGGCTGGAGAACCCGCGGAAGAGCTCCCTAGTGGAGCGGACAAAAGGGGTCATGATGCCTTGAGGAGTTCTTAACCGGAAAGGTGATTGGACTGGCCGCTAGGTATTCGGCTGCACTTATCATTCACGTGCTGCTTTATATTTTTGGCAGAACTCAAATTTATAAATCTAGCATCCTTATGATCCATTTTTAAAATTTTCGCCGGAATGAATCAAGATTAACCATTAAGCCCAATGCCATATTTTTGATCAGTTAATTATCACTTGTTTGATTGTGCCAACTTGAAAGCATCGGTTCAAATGCCATATTAGCACCCTAAAATACAATAGGGGGTTTACATACATAACACTTAAACTTTCATATTTTATATATCTAACACCCTAAAACTATTACTTATTCGCCTAACACTCAAATTTTATAACACATTAAAAATACCATGCCAACATCATTACCTCATCGTAACCCCATGGTTGTTTCATTGTCGTGTGGAAACATCCCAAGCGAAAATCCCCTCTTATCTGTTGTCATTTCCACAAACTCCTTAAACAATGGAGAAAAATTACCCCTCTCAGCCTCATATAACTTAATCAAGCATGCATGCCAGAAGCCAAGCTCTTCCTCACCAGCATTCAATTCAAGACATGTTTGCTTTCTCTGATAGCACATGTACACTAGCGACCGAAACCTCTCCTCCTACTTCCTGTACATGCAAGAACAACCTCAGACTTACTTCTTCTTCGAACCAATATAAGTAGCTAGTAGCTGCCCAACACCTAGCTAGAGGACATTCCAAGGTACCACCATCCTGACCATTTCACATATAGAGTATCACTCCTTTAAGGCTTATCACTTCATTTAGCATAGAGCTATGAGTAAGCTGATAGCAAACCATGGATCGTTTCCTATCGTTCAACTACTATTGACCTTAAGGGGATTACTTTTTTCTGCTTCTAAAATTTCATGATAAAATTCTCTCAATAAGTTGTTAAAAAAGCCACTTTTTACTTAGCACACAAAAAGATACATTCACACTTCATGAAACTGGAGTTTTAAATAAAGGTATGTCTTGAGATGTAAGGTCTATTTGGGGCGGTTGGAGCTCATTAATAAGGTGTTGCGTAACTGTTGACATCATTTTGGTGAGGTCTAGTTTCTCTCGTAGAACATAGGATTTAGCCATAGGACATTCCTTTTGAGTATCTTAGAAGAGTAGTGATGGGACCCACCTCACTTAATAATTCTAGCCACTTCTTGGTTCTTTTATGAAGTCACTCATTGGTGGCCTTAAACCCTCAACATTTGGTTGAGTTGGTTTAGACCAACATGAGGAAGCTCAAAGAAGACTTCACATAGGAACATGAAGGCCTAAGAAAACCCATTTTAACTTAGCTACTCACCTCACTCACACATGCACTACACTCATACTCCTCACTGACATATTCACATCACCACATCCACCATGCCCTTTTCACCACTTCACATCACCACACCTCACACTCCATCACTACTTTCACAGCCCTAATCCACCCAAAATCTAAAGTTGCCAAATTCTTCAAAATTTTCCCCAAGATTACAAAAAATTCCTAAATGACCCAATTTCCACTTAAATGCACCTCAAATCCACATAAATTTGTCAAACTCCTCAAAAAAATCTCAAATTGCTCAAAATACTCAAATTACCCAATTCTCCATCCCAATTACCCAGATTTATTAAAATCTCCAATTTCACTTAAAGGTCAAGCAAAATCAATCTAAGCCACCAAGTCCACTCTAAATTCACCAAAATTTAAAATCAAATCCAACCCCACCCAATTTCAAGCCCAAATCCAAACTTACCAAAAATTAAATAAAATTCCTCCCAAGTCCACTTTACTCCAAAAATCCATCAAAATTGAACCCACATGCCAAATTCAATTTCACCAAGCTATTGCACCAAATTTTATCTTGGTGATTTCTAAACTCAACTAAGCCCATGATTAATTCATAATGGCATCAAATCCATGTCCAAAAAACCAAGCCCAAAATTAACCTAGTTTCAAAAGCCCAGCATGCGTAATTTCAAAAGCCCGCTAATCTAAACCCAATTCCCAAATCCTTAAAATTTGAACCCACATGAGAAAAATCAGCCTTACATTGATCAATTTGATTAAACCTGAAGCACAAAATTTTATGATTAACCAACCCAAAATTAGAATTCATGAAAACCCTTTCAAAGCTTGAAATCTTCACCCGCCTCCTTTAATGCAAGCTATGAAGGCCATGCATGAGCAATAGTCAAGCCAAGTGGCTTCATCTAAGCCAAATGGAAGTTATGCACAAGCCTCATGTGAGCCACCATACAATTTATGGTTAAAGGAGGTCCCCCTTTCAAACTTCCCTAAAAGCACTTAATCATACCCATGCTTCACTCTAACCCATGATTAAGCCCTAATCTCTATGACGGCGACTTGACTACCCAAATCCAAATGTTTACCACCACATCAAGCCACCATGAGAAATGTGCCAAGCCAATTTTCATGACTAAAACCCAAGTCAAACCCAATTTGACCTAAACCACTTTCCCTTTTAATTCAACA
The DNA here is from genome assembly GCF_001263595.1 of Phalaenopsis equestris. Lineage (NCBI taxonomy): Eukaryota > Viridiplantae > Streptophyta > Magnoliopsida > Asparagales > Orchidaceae > Phalaenopsis > Phalaenopsis equestris. The sequence goes on from NW_018164912.1 coordinate 105,618, forward strand.
CGCTTACCTATGATTGGACCCAATTGGCTTCACAACTCTACACCCCTAACCTCCCACAGCCAGATGGTGACCTCCCATGGCCTGACCGGCCACCATGGACGGTGGCAAGCCCAAACCCGAGAGCCACCCATGAGCCAAAACCCAAAATTAAGCCTATCCAATGTGGCTCACCTCCATTAGACTTTTGCCCTTATCTTTCCTCCAGCTAAGCACCACCTTAGACCCCTTGACTTGGCCAATTGACCAACCCTCACGACCAAAGAGGAAGGTATGAAAAAATCTTATGAAAATCTGCCAAATTGCTCCCAAACCTCATTGCAACCATATGAAACTCATCCCCACCATTCCTAACTCTTATTCCCCACTGAGAAACCCTAATTTTCCAATTGAAAATCAGGACATTTTTGGTCATTTCATCAACTCCACCAAAAATGCAAATTAATTGTTCTAAAAACTTCCCCATGCTCTAAAATCACTTCCCCAAATCAAAATTCCTCTCTCTTGTGGGCTCTAACATAGTGTTAGACCAAAATGATCCACCATTTGGTCTAGTTCATACCTAAACCCAACCACAAAGGAAACTAAGACTTGGAAGAGGTTCGTGGACTCAAGGCGAAGCTTCTCAACCAACCCAATCGAGACCTCACCTCTTGGGCAAAAGTATAAGCTCAAAATCCTTAATTTTTTCTCAGTTTTGTTCTTTTGTGAATAGAGTGAACAATTCATGTCCAAATAGCCGTATAAATGTTTTTATCTCACTTAGATGAAGCTATAGGAATAAACCGTACCTGATTTGGTTAAGTATTGAGGGATCTTAGCTATAGTGTGTGAGCAGTTCTTAGGTTATGATTCATTTGAGATAATGACCGGATGTCATCCATTTTTATGTAGTTAAAACGGATGACAAGGATCAGTTCATATGGCAGGTCGGTGGGATACAAGGCTACAAGTGATAGGGCAAGACACATGAAAAGTGCAACCAATGGGGAGGCATTGCGTGAAAGTTCGGAGATGCCGAGGATGAGTCGGATGCTGCATAATTAAGTAAGAAAATACATGATTTTTTATCTAACTAAATTCAAAAAATGAAATATTACTTCAAAAAATCATAGCTTGGTGTAAAAAAACTAAAAAATAAAAGAAAATTAGCCTTGTGCTCAGTAAACTCAGGAGAGAACTCAAAATTAAAAATAATTATTTTATATTTAATTTTAAATTAATTAAACACTCCAAAGATTATTTTAATCATAAATTATTAAATATTAAACATAATGGAATGAAATTTTCAAGGCTCATTCTTCATGAGCCTAGGGATGTTTTCTGATTTTTTTCATGATTAGAGAACACCACTACAACCAAAAGACCTAATTTTCTATGGTAAATACCTCTGATTAATTAAAATAATTATAAAAAATTAAATATAAGCCAGAAAATATATGAAATGAAGTTTTGTGAGTTTAGTAAGTTTAGAGGAATTAAATAACAATGAAACTTTATTTAAAAATAAAAAATGTATTTTTATATTTATTTTCTTATCAAAATCAATTAAAAGTTATACAAATTAAAATATAAATCAAAAAATTATGAAAATGGTCATGATTGGTCCTTTGAATTTATGTAAAATTATTTAATTTTTCTAAGGATAGAGAACATGTTTTGGGTGATTAAAGCAATTATCATTAGAATTACGGGTTTAAATAATTATAGAAAATAATAAAAAAATTGAAAAATATAATTTTTCCTATGTTATCTTAATCAGCCCATGAGTAATAGGTTAGCAAAGTTTCATGAACATTTGAATAAAAATATAAGAGTTATGGGTGTGCAAACTCGAGAGATATAAAGGTAATTTTGGAATTTTGTAATCTAGCTCTAATTTAATTATTTTTTAGGATTAATCAGAGAGGTATTAAATAATGATAATTAGTTCACTAAAATGATCGAAACACGAGGGATAAAGAGGGTTAGTAACCCATTCATATTTTCTAGAAAGGGTAAAATGGTAATTATTAGAATTGTTGGGTATTGGAAGAGATAAGAGGTTGGATGATAAAAAGGTGAAAGGAATGGATTGGGAGCCTCATAAATGCATTAATTTGGAACCCCCGACCAATGGTTAAGTAAAGTTCAATCCTTTTAATAGAGATCAAACACCTCTTATAAAACTTTTTTAAACTTACAAGTTTACCCATGTTGACCTCACTTTTGGTTGAGGTTTAGTTTTTCCTCTTTAGTGATCTAAGGTCTAGCCATAGGATTTTTTTGTTGACTATTCTAAGAAAACTAGAAAAGGAACCCTCACCTTCAGAAAATCTAAACTTTTTTGTGCCCAATTTGAAGTTTCATATACCGGTCCTAACCTCCAACACTTAGTAGGTGGGGTCACTATAGAGGAAGCTTAAGGGGAATCCACATAAGACTGCTTGGCCTTAAGGTTGAACCTTGGTGTTGGTCTGGAGCTAGTTCACTCACTTGCACCCACTTTCTCTCACAACCCTAAAACCCAGATTTGTTGACTTTGATCCCTTGATCTTTTAGGAAACTCATGTAGAAGGTCCCCTAGACCCACTGGCCCTACGCTGGGGTTTAGCTAAGACCAGTACATGGAGGACCCTCCCTACGCTGGGGTTTAGCTAAGACCAGTACATAGAGGACCCATGGAGGACCCAAATGGGGATTTCATTGGTCCATAGCTCATATAAGGTGGTTGGCACCCTAATTCTACCAAAATATTCAACTTTGCATTTTACCCCCAAATCCACCCAAATTACCTAAATGCACTTGAAACCTTAAATTTGACCAAATGGCCAAATTCATCAAAAATACCCAAAATTATTCAAAAATCATCTCAAAATATTTGGAACTACCCAAATTGACCAAAACATCCCAAAAATTCCAAAATTAATAAAATACCTTCAAATTTGCCAAAATTACAAAAATACTTTTGGTAGCCCAAAACTTTCCCAAAACCCTCAAAATAATTTCAAATGTTATTTGGAACTACCCAAATTGACCAAAACATCCCAAAAATTCCAAAATTAATAAAATACCTTCAAATTTGCCAAAATTACAAAAATACTTTTGGTAGCCCAAAACTTTCCCAAAACCCTCAAAATAATTTCAAATGTCCCTAAAACCAATTTGAGCCCTTTAATTGAACCCAATTTGGCCAATTTGACCACTTTGACCAAAAAAGCCCCAAATTACCTTTAAAGGCCCAATTTCTCCAAATTCACCTCACATATCCATCAATTTGGCCCCAATCCTCCCCAATTTCAATTCTAAATTCAAATTCATCTTTCATATGATCAATTCAAACCAAATACAAGCCTAATTGACCCATGCTTTGAACTCAATTTTGATCCAAATTAAACCCCAATTTTGACCCTATGACTTAATCTCACCTAATTGAACAATATGATCCACTCAATTGCCCCAATTTGAATCCCAAGTTCTTCCTAACAATCCTAAACATAAAATTGGACCTTTAATTGGTCTTGTTCAAGCCTAAATTTCACTCAATTTCAACCCACATTCAAAATCCCCAAATTTTCCCCAAATTGGCTATCTCCAAATTCCACCAAATTGAATGCCCTAACCCCAAAATTGACACCCAATTTATGTTGAAAACTCTTTATGACATTCCTATAGACCATTTTGAACCATAAATTTGGACCTAACCCAAACTAGCCTAACCCAAGTTGACTATATGACCAAGACCCGTCAAATTGAACCTCTAAATCAATTCAAAATCACTCCAAATCTTTTCCAAATCTCTTGTGACAATCATTTACACAATATGGACCAATCAATTGAGCTCAATATCATGGCTAGCCTAACCCAAACCCAACTTCTAGTCATTTTGACCCAAATTGAACCCCTTCACTAAAATTTACTTAAAACCCCTTCACTAAAATTTACTTAGTCATGCCAAAGTCACCAAATTGATGTTACCACAACCAATAAGCACACTCTATTGACCAAGCTAAATCACCTTAAACTAGCTTGGTGAGCTATAGACCAAGGGTCCCCGAATTTAAGGGATCTTATCCTACTTTTGGGTCTAAACCAAAATATCCCCACCATCATCACTAACCATTAGGGGTAAACCATAACTAAATCTCCCACTGGCTCACCTGACCACCTCCCCTATCCTGGCTAGCCACTCTACTCGCTAAAAAATGCCAAAATCGTGAGCCACCACCCCTAAATCAAACATAATTTCAACCCTAGAGGCCAACTCATCCTAACTGCTCTTCAGAGCTCCTTAGCCCTCCACCTAAGTAGCTCTTTGCACCCATCAATTGGTCATGGTGGCCATCCCAAGCTCCTCTATTTAATCAGCCCCTTCCATGGCCAAAAGATAGGAGTTACAAATCCTTGGGGAAAATCTGTCAAAATCTTACCATAAACTCTTCAAGCATCCCTAAGCTCAAGCCAACCATCTTCCCCTTCTAGTTCCCTCTGTGAGAGTTCAATTTTGAGCTCAAAACCAGATTGAAACCAGGACAAATTCCTCCACAGCTCCACAGTGAACCAAACTCCAATTAATTGTGCACACACCATCTCCACAGTGAAAGGAGTTAATCCCCCACAAAAGCCTTCTCTAAAATAGCCTCTAACATAGCTCTACACCAACACCTGAAATCGAGTTTGATCAAGATCATACCTAGACAATTCATCAGGGCTTGAGACTTCATCCGGAGGTTTGTTGGATCCAATCAAAGCTACCACAACCATCTGATTAAAGCCTCCCCTCTTAGACAAATGTATTGAGCTCTAACCGTAACCTGAGCTTCTTTTGATTCTCCATTTGCAATGGCTTGATTTCATACTTGATTAACCATATAGATGTGTTCATCTTGAGTAGATGAAGGTTTAAAAATAAACTCCATGTGATTTGGTTGAGTCTAGGCAGAAATCTTAAGGTTTTAGTGTGAACAACTTACGAGCTAGGATACTTGGGGCTGATAACGAGGAGCTTCCGATCGCGCGTGTATCAAATGGATGGAGGAGATCCAGCCGGACAGACTTAGTGCATGAACTGCGGGTCGCGTGGCATGCCTAGGTGGAAAGCACATTGAATGGGAGTGCGCCACTTATGAGTTCAGAGCTGTCGTAGGATGAGTTGGCGCTGCGTGGATAATTAGAAAAATATGGATTTTCTGAATTTATTTTAATGCCTAAACTTTAAAAATCCATATCTTTCTCTAGAAAAATCATAAAAACAAAAAAAAAATACCCACTTGCTCAGTGAATATAGGAGAATAATATGGACTAAATATAAAAATTATTTTCTTATTCCATGATTTTTAATGAATTAAATACCCTTTGGAGTATTTTAATTCTTGGAGTATTTTGGAGTATTTTAATTCATTATGATCAAACATTGCTCACCATGACTTGAAATTTTGAGGGATTGTTCCTCCCGATAGAGACTATGTCCACTAATTTTTTCAAGGTCATAGGACATCTATATGCTTCTAACCTTAATTTTCAAGCTAAGGTGACCATTTTGGCTTATTTTAATTATATAAATTACAAGATCCCTTGGATAATTATGGAAATAATTTTAGTAGGTTTCATATGATCAAAAAAGCTTAGAAAAAATAGCATGATGACTTGAATAATTTTATAAATTTCTATATTTACTTAAGTGTATATATCTTGTGTTAATTTATGTAAATTATATAATTATCAAAAATTGACACAATCAATTCCAAATTGTGCATAAAATCATATTTACTTATTATAAAAATTTAAAAATTATTTGGCTTAGTTTAAGTAGTAAAATTGATTTTTAAACAAACTTTGTATTTTTGTAAAAAAAAAATAATAATAAATTAAATAAGCTTAGAAAAATCATGAAATTTTTTTTGAGTTTCTTGTGATTAGGGGCATTTAATAAAAATAAAATCTATTTTTATGAAAATATACCATTTTTAAATTGTATTTTGAATTAAAAAATAGTTAAAATAAAATAAAATTTTTAAATAAAACAAAAAATTGTTCAAAATGTGTACAAAATTTTCTCTGATCACTTAGAATTCATTAGAATATTTTTCATAATTTTTATAAGTTAAAGATAAATTTTAAAAGCTTAAAAATGAATTTTTCTTATTTTCTCATTAAAATAATTATAATAATGAAATTAAGAATCATAAAAATACAAAAATTGATTCTATGATTTTTCTGAACTCAGAGAAGTCTAATAAAAATATAAGATAATTTTGATAATCAAAACACTATTTTCTATTTAATTAAATCATTGAAATTGATCCAAAATTAAATATATTGTTCTAGTATATAAAAATTAAATATAATGTTAATTAAATATTTCAAGCGATCTTCAAAATGGTATAAGGTCATGCCTCGAGGATTTTGAAATCTATTGGACATTCTGAAGGGCTAATTGAACTTGTCATATTTTTGTTCTAAAATCATCCACTAGGACTTCTGAGATTCAATAAAGTCATAACTTTGGGTTTTGTAGCTAAAGCTTCATCTACTCCTGTAAATTAAATTCCCTGTAAAATTATATATTTGTCTTGCAAGTACGAACCTTTCAGGTGGAGGAACGAGAAGAATCGATAGGTACACTTTTAAATTATTACATTTACCTTTTTGTATTTCTTGCCTCGAGCTTGCAAGTTAAACAACAATGTCACCCTGCATGAAAACCAAACCTGTTAGGATAGCCGAACAACCAAAACCAAAACTAAAAATCAAACAAGATAAAATTTACCGCCACAAAATTCAAAATATAATACAACTCAAAATTTGATCACAAACATCACAAAAAAAATTACAACTAAATTAAAACATCTCTATCAGATGATCGAGAATCCCTCAGAGGAGGTAACCTACGATTGCTAACGAGATTTCCCATGGTCAAAATGAAAGTATGGAACTCATTAAGTTGACTTTAGTAAATTAATTTGGATTAAGTGAATCCAAAAGAAAATAGTGATACCAAAAAGAGGGAACCGTAGGCTCCTAATAGGTGTCACTCGAATCAACTTTAATATGCCACATAATATTTAAATAGCCATGACCCTTAGGTACATCTAATTTAACATTATAACTTAACACATTAGAAAATGTAAACTTACCGCGACAAGGAGCTTGGAGCTAGCATTGTGAACAACACGACCATCTTCAACATCATAACATGTCTACATCAGCTAAACCACTCTTTCTTTAGAATTAAATAACCAAGCCATAAGACTTTGAGGTGGTTTGATTATTAAACATAAATCCTCAACTCATCTATCGTTAGGCTTTTGTATAGCTCTGTTGACCTCACTTTTGGTTGAGGTCTAGAAATTTCTTAGGTTGTCGTTTGTCACGACCTAAATATTCACATCTTCCAGACTATTTGCGTGATCGTTCACACAAATGTAAGTCCTAATTAATAAAATTGACAGGATGATGCATTTAAATATTTCTCTCCAAAATTGAAGCCAAACCATAGGCTAGCTTAGGAAGTCATCGAGGTCCTCCTCTGGGTTCGTGGCATCCCCTAGTTCTTCCTCCTTTTGATTCTACAATAAATATTTCAAAATTAAACCATTCCCCTTTCACACCTCTATGTCCGATTTCGTTGAAAAGTCTTATTCTTCTGACCTCTTTAAAGATAGTATTCCCTGATTTTTATCGAGAGTTTTCTTAGGTGACTTCGGTTATCTAAGATGTAATTAACTATAGGGGCTTGCCCTTATAGGAAGCTTTTCCGAACCCAACTTAATATAAACCTTATTTAATTCTTTGTATTAAAAAAAGAAACTTGTCAGCTTATAAATAAAAATTTTTTCGCATACCAAATGGATGTCATACATTTCTTAGTTTATTTAATCAAGCCTCACTCTCAAGTCTTGTGTTTATCTTTTGGGATAGATGCATGGCTTGAAGTGTAGTACTCTTTCATTTGAACTATGAAAGATATAAGATCAGTTTGATTTCATATTTTTTAAGCGATGGGATTTCGATTTCGGCGGCCTACAGCTTCCAACGGGCAACTCTTTAAATAAAATTGGGTCGATAACCCCTAAGTCTCAAGAGCTTAGTAGTGAATTAGGTTTAACTTAGTATCATTTGAGGAGTAGTTAAAAGAAGAAAACATGAGTAATGAAGCATTTTCTTAAATACTACAAGCCCAGACCTAATTGAGGGGCATGGGTGTAAATTCTCTAAATGTGATAGATGTACTCTTGGTGTTTGTTCACGTGACCCTTACTGCAATATCAAGAATTGACTAATGTCTTTACTCATAAGCTAATTGAGACATAAAATACTAAGCACAATTTTAAATGTGAAATAATCATTAACATATGCAAGTTGATTCATTCAACATTTTAGCAAGGTCAAATGAACTTGAAATAGTCCAGAAAATTCCTAAGCTGTTCAGAGTCGCCCCCTAAACATCTTTATAAGATTTTTGGTATTTCATTGAACATTTGGGCTTACTATGATTTGTTGAGGAAAATCATCCTCAAAATATAACAACTACTAAAAGAAAAAGAAACAAAATGAAATTCATACGAACCCACCAAAATATGTTTCAGACCCTTTAAATTAAAGCACATTAATGAGAAGTATCCTATTATAACTAAACCTACAGTAATACCCAATGATCAGGGGTATGGGTCTTGAATACAATGCTCAAACTCTTTTAAGCAATTATGGATATTTAAAATGTGGCAACATGTGGATCATCGAGCTGGTGAAAGTTGGAGGTTTTGGTAGAATGGACAACGATGAAAATGACATCTAAGTATGTGTGATTGTGGAATGGTATTGTGTATCCTAAATCCGAGGACCTTGTGAGGGTGTTAGATTGATACTACTATTCACTAACATTTGGTAAAGGGCTACCCTTGCTTTCATGTGTTGTTGGCACTCTTAGCCCAGTAGTGTGACTAACTCATGAATTATTTAGTTTACAGAAATGTGTGAACATATAATACCACATCTTTTCAATATTTTTTTCTGCTTAAAGAATAGCTTAAATTATTTATATGTATGACAACCTAAAAATTTTTTAGTGTTATTTTTGGCAAGTTTATGCGTCAGTCACATGGACCGGGCCGAGAGTTACCCTCCCTTGATTGCCTTGCTGGTAGTCTTTTACCTTATGTTGGGTCTCATATACATGATGTTGATGGTTGTCTATGACAGTCCCTCAAAAAATTATTAGGGCTTTGTTCCTGATTCTGAGTCTCCCCACAACTTAAAATTCTTATACCTAGCCTTGATCTTCTATATGTGCTATTTAACTTGTCCACCAACTCATGTTTCCTCGTGTTCTGTTTAACTTATGTACATTTACATGTTATGTTTATAATGCTAAACTTTTGACAACAACTTTGGAGGCAACAAGTACGTACTTTTAGTTTTCTTTTACTGCATTTTCCTTTTACTGTACCTTACAAAATGTTATATTTATAAATATTTTAATAGACCTGCAAAGACCTCTAGGGCAGAAAATAGTAGGCCACCTGTTCAGGAGGAACCCTACAACAACACCCTGAGATCCAACAATAATCACAAGTTCAAACATAAAACCTAACCCAAAAAAAAATCACATCAAGAAGTTCAGAACAGGCAATAGATGGAGGACAATTTCAGATGATGTTTAAGACTCAACAAGGAAGCAGATCTACTTTAGTAAAACCTTTGCTTAATTTTAAAATAACTTAAACCCTTAGGATTTTGAGGTTGTTCATCTAGCACGGCGTAAATCCTCACTTTATCTTTTAGCCTTTGCACAATCGTGTTATGCAATATAAGTCCTACCTCTTTAAGAATTTCAAGGTTGTTTGTTCAGCACGACATAAACAATCATATCTTCATAGGCTATTTGTATGACCGTGTCATACATATTAAGCCCTAACTCTAAATAAATTGTAGGAGTAAACATATAACAACTTCACATTCAAGATGTGAAGGCACATAATACGATAGCTTGGGAAGTCTTTGAGGTCTACCTCAAGATTCGTGGCACCTCCTACTTCTCGCTCCTTTGGTCTGTGATAATAACTATTCCTATTTGAGCACTTCTCACTTGATTTTCCTATGACCAATCATGAAAACTTAATTTTTAATTCTTGAAGACAAAACCCTGATATTGAGAGTTTTCTTAAGTGATTTTGGTTATTTAAGATGTAATTAACTATAAAAGCTTGCCCAAATATAAACCCTATCTAGTTTTTAGATTAAATAGAGGAATTATCGGTCACAAAATTCACAGACCAAATAGATGTCATGAATTCTTTAATTTAAATGGTCAAGCCGACTAATAAGTAGTATGCTCATCTCTCGGGATGGTGTATTACTTATGTTGTTGTGCTCAACTATCTAAACTATTAAGTGAATGAGATCCATCTGGTCTGATTTTTTAAAATAAAAAATTCTATTTTGAAAACTAAAATTATACAATTATATACATATAAAATTAAAATTATTTTTTCAAAAATTGGCCAACAAATTATGGTGACTCTGTTGGGGGTTATTTCTTCTCTCCATTTTTGATCAGAAGGATTTATCTTCATACATCAGTAGTGTGTCTACATCCCACGTGGGACAGAATATCATTTTTTTGTTAACATATCTCGCTAATTTATTCCTTGAGTTGGTACAGTCAAATCTTTTAAATTTTGGAGCCATCTGTTTAACTATCCTTAAATAGAGGGTTCTAAAATCTTTAAATTCTAAAATGGGTTGGACCCCCAATGAAGTGGCAAGTTAGGAGCGGTAAGCAAAGTTTATCGAAGTGAATTTGATGTGAAGTGGGCTCCAAATCCTATGCTTCATTTTTGCTTTATTCTTCTTTTGGTTTAACTTGTTCCTAACAAGTTAAACTAACACCTACTCTTATAGTACTTTATTTTAAAAACTCCAAATGAATCAAAGTTTGTCAAAATAGAAAAATTTCAATCTTGTGAGCTAGGCATTCTTTTGAAACTTATTTATACAGATTTTTGTCCCCAAAAGTAAGGAAAAAACCCTAAAATCAAGATAAAATAAAATTTCTCCCCAAAAATAAAATAAAATACAAAGACAAAAATCTATATAAATAAGTTTGAAAAGAATGCCTAGCTCACAAGATAATTTTGTTAATTTCAGTATTCAAGCTGAAATTATAAGGCATAGGATGCTCTTAAAGCTTAGAAATTTTTAAATGGCAGAAAAATAACCGAGGTCTGACCTACCCCATGACAAAGTTGCCCGCTACCAAAGTTTAATGATCAAATTCGAAACTGGCTTCAATGAGGTTGACGTAATGCTACGCAAGGCACCCTATGTCATCCTGATGACAGCTGCTCTGAAGGTAGAGGAGTCTGTGGTCGAGTTTGATCTTAAGAGACCAGAGCCTCTTCATCATTGCACGATGCTCCATCACCCAATGAGGAGAACTCCACTGACAAGTTGCAAAGGGTCATCCAATAAAGAGATGAAAAAATTAACCAAATGGAAAAGAAGATAGAAGAAATGATGATTGTCATGGACACACTTTAGAGTCAACCTCAGTCACCCAAGATAGCATCTTCAGAGATAAACCAGCCTGAGATTGTTCATATCATAGATGAAAAGCAGGCGTTAGCTTATGTCAATAAATAAGAACAGCTGGAAAGAGATTTAGTGCAGAGAATGATACCGGAGAAGGATATCAAGCAGATGGTGGAACAACAAGTGAAGGAAGCCCTAGCCCATTCTAAAGGGTAAGCCCTACTCAGATGATTTTGATGTCATATGATACCTCAAGGGCTTCATGTCGTTGACATTCAAAACCTTTGTTGGAACTGAAAACCCTTGACAGCATGTTGTACATTTCCGAGTAAGTTGCTATAATTCAAGATGAAGCAATTTTTTTTTCCATTGTTCGTAAGAAGCCTCTCAAAAGTTGCCTTTGATTGGTATGCAAACCCAAAAACTCGGTAAAGACATTTGTAGAACTGGAAAACTTGTTTGTCAAGAGGTTTTCCAGAGCTCAGCACCACATCGATGTAGGTGATCTCGTGATAGAGCAACAAAAGTCTATAGAGACCTTGGTGGAATATATTCTATAGTGGAGGAATCTAAGAATGAAATGCAAGACATATTTATGGAAAAACCTTGCTATTGAGATCTTGCTCAAAAACATCCAAGGTTTAGTAGCTTTCCTACTCTAGGATTCATGATCAAGACCTTCAAAAAGCTACTCAGCAAGGCCAGATGTTTGAAAGAAGAGGCCAGATCACTTATATTTCTAGAGAAAGTTGAGAAGCCAAAGTTAGCAAAAGCATTTGAAAAGATGTTTGAAACAATGTCAGTGGTAGACAAAGGCAATAAACCAATGCAAATCTAAACTAAGCAGCCTTAGGAGACCTACTATCAACATAGTCATCAGTTCAACCACAAATACGATCAACAATAGTTCCAATAGAGACCCTTCCAAATGGATGGAAGGAAAGGTCCGTCTATGACCAATTGATTGAACATAATATACTCTTTCAAACATGAGGCAGTTAAGAAGATGTTTTAAAATTTAGTTAAGAAGCTCGAGTTCAGATTGCCTGAGCCGAAGAAGCCATAAGAGGTTGATAAGAAGGATCATACCACATATTACCCATATCATAGACTACTCAGGCAAAACATAAAGGAATGCTTTAGCTTCAAGGAGTGGATTAAGAGGAACTTTAGAAATGGAAACATTTCTATTCTGAAAGAATATTTGAGGGAACCTAAAAAGGTTTCATCTTTATTATTCCGGCTAAGCCAATCATTCTGATCAATCCCTATGTGATGAATGATGGATGGAATACAATTTGGACTTGAGCCTCTAAAATGATATTGGCTCAGATTTAGTCCGTTTCAATGCAAGTCTTCGTTTAGAGTTCGAAATTTGCAAAGCCATTATTTTCAACCACACTTGAGAAGCAGCAATAAGAGGCAAAAAAGAAGGTCATCAAAGAAGTGAAGACTGATGATGTGAAGAGTAGAGTAGCGGCTGCTTATTCTTCATTGGCTTTTTAGGATTTGAGGGAGAAATTTCTCAAACTGCATACTCTATATGATTATCATTATGTTCCTTAAAGATCTTATAATTCAAAAGGTTATGATTTTGGCTATGTTTTGACTGTTTTTCATGATAACATAATTGAAAGCCAATCTAATTCAAATTTCAATTTTTTTGACAATCTTCAAATCATACAAAACCCCAATACACGTATCAATGTGGCTAAGGAGGACACTAATGATATGGGGTACAATTGCTCAGGAAGCGAGACACCCATCTTTGAATTCCAAAGAGCACCAATTGCAATTGACTTGGAACTCTCAAATTTAGAAGAAATAACTCTAGAATAACCATCAATCACTCCAAAGGGAAGCATCTAGGTTCAAGTCAAAGGTTATAGGAAATAACAGAAGTAAATTTAAGAAGTGGTAAAGTGTTACCCCGGAGAAAGGCTCCAAAACATAAGGGAAACCAATTGGTCATTCAAGAAGAGCTAATTTCAACAACAGAAGAAGCACCTATTCTGGAAGAAGTTATAGGGATAAACAATAAAGTGTATTGTAACGTACTAGCCCATCTTTGGAAGTTTCCTGCCAAACTAAGCATTTATGACACTCTGATCCTGTCTAAGGAGATGAGAGAAGCATTCATCTAAGCCTTACTTGATCTAGAAATTTGCTTAGTGCAATTGTCTTGCACCTCCTTAAATGATATTTATTCGTTAAAGGAAAAGTTTGGTGTAACCTTTACAGATGAAGGTTTATTGCTCGAATCTGCTGACCATAACTGCCCTCTATACATTTCAATCAGCATTGATATATTCACGCTCTCCAGAGTGTAAGTGGATTCAGGAGCATCAATCAACATAATGAACCTACGGACATTAGCATATTTGAACATCGACACTCATAATCTTACAACTGATATAATGATGTTTAGAGGATTTAATTAGAATAGAAAAATAGCTCTTAGATTGATAACATTATAAAAAAGGAACTGTGATCTAGTAACAACCGCAAAATTCCATATCATTGATTCAAAAACCTAGTTCAATACTCTAGTCTCGACTTTGGATTCATGAGTACAAGATGGTCCATTCGTCTTTGCATCAATATATAAAATATTATAAAGGAGGTTAATAATGTTACATAAAGAGGGACTTACAATCATTTTTAATACATGAAATAGGCATTCACGAGAACGCCGCCTACTCCCTCCAAGAAGACAGTCTTCTCCAAAGACGTCATGCCAGGTAAAGTTGAAGCTAAAAAAGAATTGCAAGAACAGGACCTTTTGACTTTGGTTCAATAATCTCCTATCATTTCTTTTCAGCAAGAGGGTGGAAACTTTTTTAGACCTTGCATCCGAGATCAAGGCCGGGGATGAGGGAGAGGAAGAGTTAATAAGATTGTTGAATAGAAGAACCTAGTTATCAACATTGACTTAACAAAGAACTCTGAGGAAGAGAAGAATGAGAAGAATGCAATGAAAATAAATAAAAAAAACCTTAGTTCAAGTTCTCATTAGAAAGTGAATAAAAAGACAAATACGAGTCAATGTATGATAGAATTAACCACTATGTATATAACATCACCCTAAGCCCGACTTTCTCTCACAAAGTTAAGGGTTTAGAGGTCAAGGAAGTACAAATTGTGGGCATGACACATATAAGATTTTATCATGATTTTCCTTCTTCTATTTATGTAATTAATGTAAAACTAGAAGAAGACACTTCTATTGAATTAATGAAATTGCTTGTTAGATGGTACTCCCCATGTGTTCAAAAAGTTGTTCATTGTGGTTTTGTGCCTAATAAGCTCTCAAAAGATAGGTTGCACCTCTTTGAGGCATTGTGGAACAACAAAAATCAAACTTTCAACTCAAAAAAGGGTGTTGGGTTTGACAAGGTAGGGTCAGTCAATAACACAAAATTTTGTTTGGTTGTTACTAGTGGATTAAAGGAAAACTGCCTTGAGGTGGGAGATGACCCGAAGAGTCCCAGATAAAGGATGTTCCATTAGAAAATGAAGAAGAAATCAAATCAATGATTGATGAGTTGGAGGAGATCAATTTAGGGACTAAAGATGACCTTAGACCCACTCTTACCAGTTCTTTATTAAGTGATGAAGAGTCTGCATAATTGGTCAAGTTATTATCAGAGTTTAAGTACTGCTTTCCTTGGAGCTATGATAAGATACCTAGTTTAGAACTGGAGATTGTAGTTCACAAACTTGGAGTAGACCCGATTACGACACCCCAGTTAAACAAGCTCCCATGAGGTTGCGTCTCGAGTTAGAGCAAGAAGTCACTGTCGAGATCAAAAAGTTAATAGATACTAACTTTGTAAGAGAAGAACAATAACCAAAATGGTTAGCCAATGTAGTGCCCGTCATAAAGAAGAATGGAGATATTTAAGTTAGTGTTGATTTTAGAGACTTTAACAAATCCTGCATGAAAGATGAGTTACCATTACTAATCCCGTAATTAATGGTAGACGTTGCATTGTCTCACACAATCTTTTCATTTATGGATGAATCATCTAGGTACAACCAAATCAAGATGGCACCAGAATATGCAAAACTCAAACTTTCGAGACACCAACTGGAATATACTGCTACACTGTGATGCCATTTAGATTAAAGAATGCCGAAGCGACATATCAACGATCTATGACGAGAATCTTTGATAACCTCATTCACAATCAAGTCAAGTGTTACATGGTTGATTTGGTCATCAAGAGTAAACAAAGGGGAAACTACATGTATGATTTGAGGATTATCTTTAAACAGTTACATTAACTTAATATTAAAATGAATCATTTAAAGTGTGCCTTCGATGTTGACTTGACCCGCAATTAAGTTAATATTTATATTTCTTAAAATTGTAAAAAACTTGACCCAAATTATATTTAACGACTAGTGTGAATAATTGAAATGATTTGGAAAATAATAATAAGTTTTCACACTAAGGGTACTACGTAAGTATATGTATTGTTTCAAGTAATATAGGATTTTTTTTAAAAACCCCAATATCGATTCCACAAAGAAAGTATAAACTCTTAATATTGGCATGCAAAACTCTATCTAAATTGCACATAAATATTATAGGAGAATAATATCGAAATGTTTGCAATAGTTTAATACATAATTTAAGCAGAAAGTAACAACTAAATTTAAAAGCTTAATAAAGTTCAAAAGACTAATAAAATATAAAACTAGTTTGAATGTTATAAATAGATCTTTCCCCATGCAAAGAGATGTTAATCGGTGTAGGATTTGAATGTTGAGAAGGATAAAATAGTGTATCGTGCCAAATAGGAGCATTCTTATTCCTTACACCCTCTCAGTGCTAGCAAAGAACATTGGCTAATCGTGAGTTTTTCACCAGCTTGTGTAGTGGTGCAAAGAAGATTCTAGCCTCTCACTTTCAGATTACCCACTATGCCCTCTCTATAGGACCTACTAGGGACCCTTACACTCCAAACTCTAAACTGACTTGATAAAAGAATCTATTTTCTCACCTAGAAACATCAATTTTATGCCCATCACAACTTATCTCCCTATTTATTTGCACTCCCCTCATGTGATCGCAATGGCTCTGCCTAAGTTGAAATGTGGTACTCACTAGTTGGTGAAATCGTAGCCCTCTAGGGTCATTATGTTTTTCAACAGATTTTAACAATACAAATGTCCAGTTTGCAAAATCAATGAAAAACTGGGAAAACACCATCACAATGTTTTAAAATAAAAATAAATCTTCAAATCATTATCATCCCATAAGATTAAATCCTAAATGTAAGGAGAATGAAAAAGGAACTACTCATAATTCATGAAGATAAAACAAAAAATACATGATTTATATCGAAAGCCAAGTCTTACAACAAAAAATTAAACATAAATATAAGATACTTATCTTTATGTCTTCTCCCCAAGAAATCTTGAAGTTTCCTTGAAGCAATCTCCAAACTTTTGCACAAAGCAAATACTCTCTCTCTCTCTCTCTCACACACACACACACACACTCCCAAAAAGACTCTCTAAAGACTCCAAAAAGAAAACTCTTTTATGTTTAAAGCTTGACCCTGTTATTAGATAACTAAAAATCACCAAGGGTCACTGATCTCGTTACTGCTTATGTGCACAGTATAACAATGACTTTAATGATCTTTTTCACTTATGTTATCTTACTTTGCAACAGAACCAAGAACTTGATCCTGGAGAACTTGATCCTGGAGAAAAGGTAAATTTTCCACTATGAAGAAAAGAAGAATACAATTATAAAGATGCTACGCAAGTATACGTATCGTAAGTAATATAGGACTTTTTGATTAAGACCTGAATATCGAACCCATAGGGAAATATGCAATATGCACAAACTTTCTATTTTAAAAAGACAATTACTTAAACTATAAATATTTTATCAATAAGTAAAATTTAATTCTCTTAGGTATTTTTTTGATATTTTGACAAAACAAGGAAACTTCTAAAGATAACTTGAGTTTATGTAAAAGAAAAACACTTGATGTGAAAATATCTTCCTCCTTATCATAAATCAGTAATAAGTATAGGAATTATGTTGTGGAAGTATGCAAATTGTGTTGTGTCAAATAGGAGAAATAATATTCTTTACCCTTACTAGAGATGTTATAAAGAACATTGGCTAATTTAAAGTTTGAATAGTCCTAAAAAGGCAGGGAAGATACCAGCTCTCACTCTAGAGTTCCCTCGATTCCCTCCACATGGGTGCTAAGATCTTGTATCAGAACCTAAAACAATAAACCTGTCACTTTAAAGTCCTCTAACTCTACACCCATCAATGAATATTCTCCTTTTTATTTGCACTCAATCATATGAACTACATTCTCATTTAGAAAACCTCATGTGCCTATAACCTCATTTGATTTTTTCCAATTGTTGACTGAGACAATACCAACCCGGTTCTCACATGTTCTCACAAAAAAATTTTAACATCTGGATAGACTAAATCAAGAAGTAAATCAAGAAGT
>NW_018164912.1:123698-158475 GCF_001263595.1 Phalaenopsis equestris
TTTAATTACTTATCATTTTAAGGAGAAAGATAAAGAAAACTATTCAGAATCCATGGAGAAAACAAAACCACACTTTAGTTTAAAAGTAGAAATCATTGTCAAACCAACAAGAAGTCTCGATTAAAACCAAAAGTAATTTAATAAAAAAAATACAAAAACTTATCTCAAATTCTCCACCAAACTCTTGAAGTTTCTTTGAATCTCTTCTCTTTTATGACACTCTTGACTCTCACAATCGAACTAAAAATAAAAAGGATAAAGTAAATTTATGGTGCCTGAAGATCTCTCCACTACCATCTCAAAACTCCCCTTTCCAACACTTTTCAGAACTTTCAAGCACACTTTAAAAAGTCTCAACTTCCTTCTTTCATAAATCTCCAAGAGGTGTCGTGATAACTCTTCAAAATGTGTCACAATTTGATGTATTCTCCAAAGGATGCCTCCTTTTACAAGTCTTTTAATCATAATTTCGTTTCTAGTGGTCATAGCCCCCCTCTTTAGCTAATAGGTGCCTCAAATGTCCCTTTAAAATTTGACAAAATGAAAAAAATTGCCAAATAACTGCCTCTGGTGCTTAGGCGCGACCTTCTCTATTTCTAGGCTTGGCCTTCTCTGTTTAACCGATACCGGATCTGGCGCTTAGGCGCCAAAACTCTTTTGCACTATTTTCACATTTTTGTTCCAAAGCTGATCCTTTTTTACTCATTTTAGCATTTTTCACCTTTTTACTTGTACCTAAAAGAAAAACACACAAATATCTACCATTAAAGCGCAATATGTCAAAAATAGGTATAAAAATGTGACTAAAAAATACTACATATTTTAGGTGTATCAGTCACTTCAAGCACCCCTTTAAAATTCAGCCAAATTCGATGGATATTTTAGAAAGTTGGTTACTAACGCTATATTGCTAGTCTGAAGCGCTATAGCGCCTAACCATCTCGATATCTGACACTATGGTAGCATACAAAATCTTCCATTTTTGCTCCATTTTGTCTTCATTTTCTTTAAATGTCCATTTCATGTACCTGAAACCAAAAACATACAAAATACCCTCCTTTAAAGTATAATATAATAAAAAATATGCATAAAATGAGCATGAAATGTACACTAAAAGTATGTAATTTTTAGGTGGATCAATTCCCTCAAACTAAAATGATACTTATCCTCAAGTAACTCCTTTTACTATTTAAAAAGTTAAAAATTATGGTCGTGAGTTTTACTTAAGGATTTCTATAGTTTTTTGTTCTATTAATGCAATAGTGAAAATTTAGAAAAATTTTCAATAACTCAAGTTAAAACTAAAATATAAGAATATCTAATCGTCAAGTTTAAGAGTTTTGTTTTCTTATTCATTTCAAGAATAATTACAGTTTGTTATACTAAGGATTCTTAGAGGAATTACAAGAAAAAGAATTTCATGAGAGCTCTATTAGTAAGGATGCTAATACTTAAAAAATAAGTTCTGAAATATAAATAAGTCCCTTTCCTTAAGATAATTCAAGTGAAGCCAACTTTTGATTAGGCATCTCCTCAGGCTTCTCCTCACATATTTTTTTCTTTTTTTTTGCTTTTCTTTCTCTTTTGATTTTCTTTTCTTTTTCTTTTAGGATCATTTCAATCATTTCTTTTTTCTTTTCATGTCATGTGAGGATTACTATATCTGGATAGCCTTTAATGATTTTGAACTTCACCATCCTCTTCTTAAAGTTAAAAACACATTTCTTTACTTGATAAATGTGTATTATCTTTGAAAAATATTTTTAATAAATTCTCATTTTTTCCTTTTAAGTGTAAAAATCTAAGATCCTTAATATTTCCAAAAATACAATTATCTTTACTTTAAATAATAAAAGCATAATCTTATACTCTTATACTAAATATCTTAACTCTAAAACTAACCCTTATTATTAAAAACCTTTACTTAATTCTTCTATAACATTTATAAAATCAAAAATATAATTATCTAAAATTAACCCAACATACCACAGGTTATGTTAAAATAATTTTTAAAAATATTTTTTATTGAGGACAAATAAGGTTTAGTTAAAAAAAAAATTTTCTCCCTTCCCCCAAACTTAATTTTTAATTAATTTAAAACAGTACAATTCATATTAAACATGAAGAAAGAGAAAATTTTAAAATTTTTAAATTGGAGAAAAGTACAAGTGCAAGTAATAAAAATAGATGCCGAGTAATAATAGATCTAAAACTAGCTTGTATAAAAATAAAAGCACAAGTAAAAGACTACTCTAGCAAAAACTAAACAGTAAAAAGTAGAACAAAAAGGTGCAAAATAATAGTTCAATACAAATGTACTCCCTAAGTACTAAACAAAGTATAAAAATAACATTCCAAAAAAAAAAATACAACAAATAACTAACAACAGAAAAAAAATAACATTCCAAAAAAAAAATACAACAAATAACTAACAACAGAAAATCCAAATGTAATGACAAAAAAAAAAAGAAAAATAATAACCTATTCATCTTCCTCCTCATCATCATCATCCAGATCAACGTCCTCATCCATCTCACTAGTCCCATATGGTGTAAAACTAGGGCAAATAGGAAATCCTACTGAATGATCACCCCTCATGAAATTCACCATAGCCTCATGATAAGCAATATCAAAATCAACTCTCCTCTGCATATATTCATCATTATGATACAAGTGAGCTTCTAAACTTTTCACCTAATTATGCAATGCCAAAATATCTCCTTTTTGTATAAATAATTGCTCCATTACAATATCCAGTGAAGCAGTACCAGAAGTGGAAGGTCTAGAAGCTGAAGTAGAAGGAATGACAAAACCTCCACTCCTAGATCCTGATCCAGAATGTTTTCCATAAATTTCTAAATTTGATTTTCCAATAGGCTTATGGGGTGGTAAATCTGACGTAGAAGGAATGAAAAAACCTGATATCCACGTATTGCCCTCTAACATAATACAAATCATCAGATTCATCAGGCAAGTTTGCATAAAATTCTCGAACCACAAAAATCATAGCAACGATAGTGAAATAGCAAAAGTTCTCCCATTGTTGCTCAACAATCAAATATTCAATTGTTCCCCATGACAAAAAAAATTTCATTATGTAATCAATTTCTTAGATTGCAGATCTCTATATCCATCCTGAGCTTTCAAACTAGAGAATTTCTTATTATTGAAACTAGATTGTCCTCCACCCCTCTTCATTTTAGGAGTCATGAAAAATTTAAGAAAATTTCAATAAAAATTCCAATAACTTTCAAATGCAACTTCATAAAGCTTCTACAAAAACATTCAAAGCAAAATAATCATTCAATCATGGATCTCTCACTATTTTCATGAAATTTTAAGACTTTCAGCCTAACCACCATGTGAAAAAAATCTAAGATGAAATCATAAAATTTTCAAAGCCAAGATGAAGATCTTACCCAAAGAAGATGAAATCTAGGTTTGAAGTCCTAAGTTTGAAGTCCTAACTTCAAACCAATCAAGCATATATTCAAGTTTTAGGGAAGCAAGTTGCAAAATAGGGGAGGAAGAAGATGAAAAAAGGTGAAAAAATGGCAAAATTTGGTGGTTTGGTGCTAAAAACGAGTTTCGGGTTGGTCTGATGCTATAACACCAAATGGTGGCGCTATGGTGCCATGCTTTGCCTAATTTTTGTATATTTCCAAAGAGAAAAGCAAAAATAATATGTTCATACTCTACTATTTCAGTTTTAACAACCATTTTGAAATTTATTGAGTTCTTCATCATTCCAAATTTTAAGTGCGCAACTTCAAATTTAATACATAAGACCAACTTTTCTCATTAGAACACAACTTGTTTTCTTATATTAATAATAAGTTCAATACAGAAAACACAACAAAGGATTAAAATAGAAACATAGACAAACATTTAGGAAGTGCTAGAGCCACAATAAAGAACAAAGCCAACACACCACACATAAACACTCAATACTAATAGATTTATCTATCTAAGAATCCATCTAGGAGTAGTTGTGAACAATGGTGTCACCCTCATCATTTTCATCAATAAAATAATATTTTGTGCCTTCTTAATCATATAATACTCAATATCACTTCAAATACTCATCATAACAACAATCATTAAATAAATCAAACCACGCCGATAACTATGGGTTGCCTCCTACTAAGAGCTTGGTTTAATGTCTTCAGCCTGACATATTCCAGGTTTTTACTTCGGTTGACCCAATATTAGAATCTCCTCAAATGTAGGACTATTTCCACTTATATAAACTTTTAATATGTGTCCATTTACCTTAATTATTCTCCCAGTTTTAAGATCTTCAATATCAACAACACTATATGGATAAACTCTTACCACAATAAATTGCCCTGACTACCTGGACTTAAGTTTTCTTGGAAATAATTTCAATCTTGTATTGTATAATAAAAATCCTCATCCAGGCTCAGAATGCTTTTTCAAAATCCTTTGATCATGCCTCATTTTCATTTCTCCTTATAAATTCTAGCATTCTCATGAGATTCATTTCTATCTCTTCAAGCTCATTTAAATGCAATAATCTTTTCTCGCCAACATTTTTCATATTATTATTAAACTCTTTAATAACCAAATAAGCTTTATGCTCCAATTCAATTAATAAATGACAATCTTTCCCATATATGAGCCTATATGGTGAAATTCCTATAGGAGTTTTGTAAGCAGTCCTAATGCACTATCCAGTCTAGCAGACCAATCTTTCATATTAGAATTTATGATTTTTTCCAATATTCTTTTAATTTAATGATTGGATAATTCTTTTAAACCATTAGTTTGAGGATGGTAAGCTGTGGAAATTTTGAGTTTAATCCCATACTTTTGAGTTAATGCTTCAATTATTATATTCTTAAAATGACTTCCTTCATCTGTAATGATTACACTAAGCATTCCAAATCTTGTAAAAATATTTTCCTTAAAAATTTTGCAGCACTCTTAGCATCACAGTGAGGTAAAGTAACTGCTTTAATCCATTTAGAAATATAATCCACAACTATCAAAATATAATTTTTTTTAGAAAATGTTATAAATGGTCTCATAAAATTTAAACCCCAAACATAAAAAATTTCTACTTACAAAATTTTTTTTTTTGGGCATTTGATTTCTTCTAGAAATATTGCCTACTCTTTGACATCTATCACATGATTTTATATAGGTATTAACATCTCTAAATAACGTAAGCCAATAAAATCCAGATTGTAAAATCTTAAATGCAGCTTTATTAACCCTATAAAATCCCCCAAAATTTTGATTTATGACATTTTTGCATATGTTCTTGGGTTTCTTCTATCGATACACATCTTTGAATAACTAAGTCCTTACATTATTTATATAAATAAGATTCATCCTAAAAATAAAATTTTGCATCATGAATGGACTTTTTAATTTGATGCCTATCTAATCCATAGGGTAAAATGTTACTAACTAAGTAGTTAGCTATATCACATACCACGAAATTTGCCATTCATTAATTGCATACAGTTGTTCATCAAGAAAATTTTCATTAATTTTGCCATTAAAGTTAACATTATTTTTTTATTCAAGCCTTGACAAATGACCAGCTATCTGATTATCAGTACCCTTCATATCCACAACTTGAAAATCAAATTCTTGCATCATAAGGACCCATCTAATTAATTGTGGTTTTGCATCCTTCTTAATCATGAAATATTTAATAACAAAATGATTAGCAGAATGGTCAGTATGGCAATACATTTAGTTTCAATAAGATAAGGTTTGAATTTATCTAGTAGTTGTGTAATTAATTTGAGCTTCATTAAGGGTTTTATTAGCATAGTATATTACTTTAAAAATTTTATCGTATTTTTACCCTAAAACAACCCCTATAGCATAATCACTAGCATCACACATTAATTCAAATGGTTTTTTCCAATCAGGTGAAAAATAATAGGTGCAATGATTAATTTCTCTTTTAATAAATTAAAGTCATTCAAGCATTCCTCATAAAAATCAAAGTTAGTGTCTTTTTCCAAAATATTACATAAAGGCTTGGAAATTTTTGAAAATTATTTAATATAACGCCTGTAGAAGCCAACATATCCTAGAAAACTTCTTACTCGTCTTACATTATTAGGAGGTGGTAATTCAACAATAACTTAAATTCTTTCTGGATCTACTTCCATGTCTTTCTCAGAAATTATATGTCTTAACACAATTCCTCCTTCAACCATAAGTTGACATCCCAATTAAGAACAGGGTTTGTTTCTTCTTAGAGTTTTAGACCTCTTGTTAAATGATTTAAACATGAATTGAAAGATGTTCCAAAAACTCGAAATCATCCATAAAAAATTTAATTCCTTTCTAAGTTAAATCATAAATAAATCAACATCATACATTGTTGGAAAGTTGTAGGTGCATTACATAATCCAAATGACATCCTCCTAAAAGTAAAAATTTCATATGGACTAGTTAATGTTGTCTTCTCTTGATCCTTGGGAGCTATGGGTATTTGGTGGTATCTGGAATATCCATCCAAAAAGCAAAAATAGTGATGCTCAACAAGCCTATTCAACATTCGATTCAGAAAAGGTAAAGAAAAATGATCATTCCTACTGGTGTTATTTATATTTCTATAATTGATACAAATTCACCATCCAGTGACTTGTCTTGTTGGCCTATTCAACATTTGATTCAGAAAAGGTAAAGAAAAATGATCATTCCTAGTGGTGTTATTTATATTTCTATAATCGATACAAATTCACCATCCAGTGACTTGTCTTGTTGGAATTAATTTATTCTTTTCATTTAAAACTCCAGTCACCCCCCTTCCTAGGAACACAATGAATAAGACTAACACATGAACTCTCTGAAATAGGATAAATAATTCTCACATCCAACCACTTTAAAATTTCTTTCTTAACAACTTTCTTCATTATAGGGTTCAATCTCCTTTGAGGATAATCCCTGGGCTTATATTATCTTCCATTAAAATTCTGTGTATATATATTGAAGGGCATATTCCTTTACTATCAGCTAATGGCCATCGAAAGGCTTTCTTATTATTTTTCAATGCTCCAATAATTTTTCTTCTTGTTCTGTAATCAAATATGAGGATATAATAACTGGTAATGTAGATGAGTTCTCAAAAAATGCATATTTTAAATGACTAGGGAGAACTTTCATCTCAAGTTCAGGATGTTTTACAATAGAAGGAATCAGATGTTTGCTATTCTTAATAGTATCTAAAATTTCAAAGTTTTCCTGAACATAATTTGAATCCTCAGTGATTATCTCATTTGATTTATCCTATAAATCACTTTCATTTTCATTTTCCAGTTGTTTTTGATCTAATATGACTTCATCCTTTTGATTTGATATGACTTCACATCTTTCTTGGTAATGCTTAGCAATCATATCATCAATAATGTCCATTTTGTAACATTTACCATCTTTTCCTTTATCAGGATACTTTATTGATTTAAGCACATTAAATGTAACTTCTTGGTCATAACTCTCATGGCTAATTATCCTTTTTGCACATCTATCATAGCACGCCCGGTAGCAAGGAAAGGTCTCACCAAAATGATAGTAATTTATTTATCTTCTTCCATATTTAATACAATGAAATGAATAGGGAAGATAAATTTGTTCACTTTAACCAACACATCTTCTATGACCCCCTTAGGATAAGTAATTGATGGATCACCTAACTTAGGGTTATAGTAGTGGGAGATATCTCTCATAAACCTAACCTTTTAAATATAAATAATGGCATGAGATTAATGCTTACTCCTAATTCACGTAAGGCTTTTCCACAAAATTTTTCTCCAATTTCACAAGGGATGGTGAAACTATCAAGATCTTTAAGTTTTTGAGGAAGCTTCTTCTGAATTATTGCACTACATTCTTCACTAACTGCAATAGTCTCATAATCTTCAAGCTTCCTTTTTTATTTAAAACTTCTTTCATAAATTTGGCATAACTTAGCATCTGTTTCAACGCTTTCACAAAAAAATAATTATTTGTAAACTTATTAAATATCTTGAAAAATCTTAAAAAATGTTGATCCAACTTTTGTTGTTTAAATCTATGAGGAAAAGGAGGTGATGGTCTTTCTAAATTAATCCTTGTTGTAGAGACAGGTTGTTCTACTTTCTCAAAAATAATTTCCTCAAGTTTTTCAGTTTTAACATTTTCTCACTCAACTTCAATCTTTTTTGAACTCCGACATTTATTTCCTTTCCACTCATAAGTTGTACAGCTTTAACTTGTTACTGCTCTTTATTTTTTTCCTTATGATTGTTCTCAACATTACTAAAAAGTGTTCCCTAAGGCCTATTGCTAAGTGCATTAGCAATTTGTCCTGGTTGATTCTCAATATTTAAAGTAGCAGCACTTTGATTTTGTAATTGATTGCCCATTTGTAACACCACTTCTTCTATAGATAACTTCTTCATCTTAACTTGTTGGTTATTAAAGCGAGGAGGATAAGAATGTTTATAGCTCAAACTATCTTGGTTGTTCCAATTTCCTAATGGGTTTTACTTGATTGTTGCCCCATTGTTGACTTCCACCATTAGAATTGTTGTTTCAGTTAAATATATGATGGTTTTTTCAACCTAGGTTGTAATAATTTAAATATGGGTTATTGGGTCTATTAATAACATTTATAGTTTCTAATGAAGTTTGAGAATCAATCATTTGTCCTGATGAATATTCTTCAATCATATGAGGTGTTTGAGAAAAATTCATTCCAATTTTCTTAGATAATGCAGCAACTTGAGATGCAACTATTGAAATAGCATCATTATCATGAATACTGACTACTTTCTTAAGATTTACCCTTTCTGAGAGTCATTTAAAATTGTTTGTAGCCATCACTTCAATTAATGAATAAGCTTCATTGATTGGTTTAGGCATTAATGATCTTTCAGGAGCAGTATCAATGATAGATCTAAGGGATCCTACTAACCCATTATAAAAAAATTGAATGATTAACCAATCTGGAAGAGCATGATGTGGACACTTTCTAAGGAGTTCCTTAAATCTTTCCAAGCTTCGTATATTGACTCTCCTTCAAATTAAGTAAAAGAAGTAATATCATTTCTAAGCTTAGTACTTTTTTAAGGTGGAAAATACTTTGTTAAAATTTTTTTAGCTAAAACCCCCAAGTTTTAATACATGCAGGTGTTAACGAATATAACCACATCTTAGCTTTATCCCTTAATGAAGAAAGAAAAAGTCTAAGTCTAACAACATCGTTTGACATGCCATCATATTTAAATGTGACACACAATTCTAGAAAACTGTCTAAATATTAATTTGGATCCTCATATGGTGTTCTCCCAAACTGATTATTTTGTATCATTTGTATAATTGCAGGTTTAAGTTCAAATGAGTTAGCTGCTACAGCAGGGGTTTAAATGAATTTCATCTTTTGTAAGGTTTGCATAATCTTTTAATGTTTTTTTATAAATTATGATGTTCATTATCAACATTTTGAATCTCAATATTATTTTGTGATATGTTTGCCACTTCTTGAAAATTGTGAAATCTTTTTTGTTTTCAGAATTTTCTTATAGTTCGTTCTAATTCATAATCGTAAGACACTAAACCTTCAGATCCAGAATTATGCATGCCAAAGATAAAATTTTAGAAAATAAAATAGTACACTCAAAATAAAATATTTTTAAAGTTTATAAATTTTGATTTTTCTTAATTTTTTTGGGTTTTTTTGGTTTTTTCAAATTTCAGATTTTCAAAAATTATAAAGTACCAACATTAATTTTTAATTCTCCTAAAAATAAATCTACAGTTCAAATATAGTTTCAAAGTTAAAAAATTTCGTCGTTTTCCCCAGCAATGACACCAAAAACTTGACCCAACCCGCAATTACGTTAATATTTATATTTCTTAAAATTGCCAAAAACTTGGCCAAAATTATATTTAGCGGCTAGTGTGAATAATTGAAATGATTTGAAAAATAAATAATTATTTTTCACACTATGAGTACTACACATGTATACATATCATTTCAAGTAAGTATCAATCCCACTAGGAAAGCATAAACTCTTAATATTGACTTGCAAACTCTATCTAAAGTGCAAATAAATGTTATAGGAAAACAATATCAAAATGTTGGCAATAATTTAATACTTAATTTAAGCAGGAAGTAATAACTAAATTTAAAATTTTAATAAAGTTCAAAATACTAATAAAGTATAAAAACGAGTTTTAATGTTATAAAAAGATCTTTCCTCTCATAAAGAGATGCTCATCGATGTAGGATCTGAACAATGAAAAGGATAAAATGATGTATTGTGTCAAATAGGAGCATTCTTATTGTTTACCCCCTCTCAGTGCTAGCAAATAACCTAAAGTTTTTCACCACCATGTGTAGTAGTGCTGAATAGATTCTAGCATTTCACTTCCAGATTACCCATTGTGCCCTCTTTATAGGACCTACTAGGGACCCTTACGATCCAAACTCTAAACCGAATTGATAAAAGAATCTAGTCTGTCACCCTAGAAAATGCAGCAGAAGAAGAAAAAGAGGACCATTATCAAAATTTATCTCCCTGTCTATTTGCACTCCCCTTAGGTGATCACAACGGCTCTACCCAAGTTGAAATGTTGTTCTCCCTAATTGGTGAAATTATAGCCCTCTCGAGTCATTATGTTTCTCAATGGATTTTAAGGATTTTAACGATACAATTAACGATACAAATGATTAGTTTGCAAAGTCAATGAAGAAATAGTGAAAATACGATCACAATGTTTTAAAATAAAAAGAAATATTTAAATCATTCTCATCCCACAAGATTAATTCTCAAATGCAAGGTGAAAAAAAAAGGAAATTACTCAAAATTCTTGAAGATAAAACAAAAACACATGATTTTTATTGAAAGCCAAGATTTACAATAAAAAAATAAACACAAATACAAGATACTTATTTTTATGTCTTCTCTCCGAGCAAATCTTGAAGTTTCCTTGAAGCAATCTCCAAACTCTTACACAAAATCATGACTCACACACACACACACACACACAAAGACTCTCTAAGACTCCAAAAAGATTCTTTTTTGCCCAGAATTTGTCTATATTATTAGATAACTAAAAATCACCAACTGTCACTTCAAGCACTCCTTTAAAATTTGTTTAAATTCAATGGATATTTGATCCCAGTTGAATACAGTTGTGTAAAATTTATAAAGTTGACTCCGCTTTACACTGGTGCCTAAAAATTGATGTTGTATTTTAGTAATAATAAAGTTAAACACTTAAGATTGGGATTCTAAGTCAGTATATGTGTTGTTATCAAGTAATATAAGACCTTTTATTTGAGTCCCAAATATTGATCCCACGAGGAAGATTTAAATTTGAAATGATAAATTAATTTGAACATTCATAGAAATCAAACAAAATTTTTGTCACTAATTTTGAATGTGTAAGATACTAAAAAAACTAAATTATTAACTACTAGCAAAACCTAAATGCAAAGTTTAAAATAAGTAACTATTAAACTATGTTTATGTGATGAAGTTTTATTATATGAAAAAGTATCTATCCCACTACAATGAGCTTTTTGGCGAAATGAGATGAGATTAATTGTTTAAATTTTTATTGTACAAAGTAAGAGCAATTTTAATTCTCTGCCTTGATTCAGTATTATAGAAAATCATTAGCTAATATTAGGTTTAGTCCTTAAATCCGTGTCTAGGCTAGGAGGATACTGGCTCCCATTGCAGAGCTCCCACTTCCCTTCCTCTGAAGGCTAACTCTCACTTTAGTTTTTAAACACTAAGATTGAATTGGGGATTTTTAGTCTGTCACTCTAGAAATCTCCAATTCTACACCCAACAAAGTATATTTCTCTATTTGTTTGCACTTAATTCCATGAACGAAATACTCCTTCATGGACTTAAATGTGATTCTCACTCGGTTGTAGAACTCATACTTCATTTCTCGGATAATATATTTCACAATATATTTTAATAATTCAATTGGCCAGATCAAAAAGTAAGTGAAGGGAGGAGTTGAAAAACCATCACACTTTATTTTAAATTTTAATATTGGCACATCCAAATTATCTTTTCATCTCACCATATCTCAAAGTATGGAGAAAGATAAAGAAAACTACTCAGACTTCATGAGAAAGATACAACAAAACACAAATTTCATATATAAAAGAAAGTTCATACAACAATAATAAACAAACAACACTTATCTGAAACTCTTTCTCAAAGGAAATCCCTTGTAGCCTCTCTTAGGAAATGTAGGAAGAAGAAATCTCTCACTTCTCTTCCTCTTAAATACTTCTTAGAGAAGAATTCACACTTAAACTCACCATAAAAACTCAAAACTATAAAGAAAATAACTAACTAATGGCGTGGAATGTAGGCGTGCGAAGAGGAAAACTGAGTGACTGGAAGAATGTGAAATGGTGCGAAGTTGAGGGGGGCAATTTCTGATGAAATTTCGACCCTAAATAGAGCCTAGAGAGTTCTCCAATAGGTGCATCCAAAAACTCTTCAAAAAGCGTCCAAATTTGTCGAATCTTCTAGAAATAGGGCCTGCACTAACACTGGCGCCATCGGCGCCAGAGGCGATTTAATTAATCCATCTTCTCTGTCAAACGACACCGTCGACACCTAGTCTGGCACCATCAACGCTGAATAATTTTTTAAATTCTCCATTTTGACTTTAAATTTCATCATTTTTGCTTCCTGTCGGCACTATTTTTGGTGTGGAGTTTTGCCCGTAAGAAGCTGTCGGTCATCGGAATTGAATAAAACACAAAAAAGTATATTTCATTAAAGTGTAATATCACCAAAAATAAGTATAAAATATAGGTCTAAAATGCTTATATTTTTGGTGTATCAAAATCCATAGAACTATCAAAATCCATGGTGTATCAAAATCCATAGAACTTAAATGTTATTTGTCCTCAAGTAACTCTTTTATTACATAAAAATATGACTCATGGTAAAGATTTTAACTTCTAGATTTCCAAATGTTAGTCCACTAAATACAATAGCATAAGTTAAGAAAAAATTGTAAAATAACTCCAATAAATACTAAAGGTATAAGAATATCTAGTAGTTAAGTCTAAGACTTTTGATTCTCTATTATTTTCAAGAAAAATTGCAAATTATTCATATTTCATATGAAAAAGAACTTCATGAAACTTTACTAGTAAATATGCTAATACTAAAATATAAGTTTAAAAAATGTAGCTAAGTCTTCTTCTTTAAGTTGATTCAAGTGAAGTCAATTTTTAATCAGGCATCTCCTCAAGCTTCTCCTCACACCTTTTTCTTTTTCTTTTTTTTCTTATTTAGGATCATTTTCAATCCTTCTTCTTCTTTTTTATGTGAGGATTACTATATCTGGATAGCTTTTAATGATTTTGAACTTCACTATCTTCTTCTTAAAGTTAAAAACTTTTCACATTCCTTCACTATATAATTTGATATTAGCTTTAAAGATTTTTCATAAAGTTTTAATCTTTTCTTCTTACATGGATTTTTAAAATTTTTATTATTTCAAAAATACAAAATCCTTTACTTAAAATAGAAAAACATAGTCTTATTCTATCATACCAAATATCTTAATCTCTAAAATTAACCTTTATTATTTAAAATTTTTTACTTAAGCCTACTATAAATTTAGAAACATAAATAAAGTTATTTAAAGTTACCCTCTAATACCAAATGTTATGTTAAGAAAAAAATTATAAAATATAACTAATTGAGGACATAAAATTAAGGCTCTTTTCTTTTAAAAAGAAATTTTTTTCTTACCCCTAAACTAAAATTTTTAAAAGATATTAAATGAAAAACTGAAAAATAAAGGGTGAAAGAAAATATTTAATACATAAAGAAAAGATATACATGTTGAAGGTTCTGATTTGAAACTTAACTCTGAAATATTGCAGGTGCTAATATGAAAAACTACAAGACTTAAAACATTGAATAACACATAATACAAATAAAAATTTGCTGAGAAAGTTAACTACAAATACGTCAAACAAAGTACTAAAAACTATTAACTTCCAACAGTTTCACAAATCTATAATGCACAATACAACATATAATTAAAATAAAGTATCACAGTCCACAAATACCAATAATCAACAATAAAGTACAGCTAAACATAAACTAAACAGAAATCTAGCTAAAGCATCACCAATCATCGTTTTCTTCTTCTTCTTCTTCCACATCCAAATTTTGCTACTGATATGGAGTAAAAATAGGGTGAGTAAAATAGGGTGAGTAGGTAGGGTGAGTAGGAAACTGAACTAAGTGATCACCCTTCATATATTTGACCATTACATCATCATAAGAAGCATCATATTCAAACTTTTATCGTATCAAATCATCATTGTGAGCATGTATGGGCTCCATATTTTCCATTCTACTATATAGTCTTAAGATATCTCCCAGTTGGATCATCTGCTCCATAAGTTCCTAAATAGTAGGGGTATTAGAAGTACTTAAAGTAGAAGAAATATCCCTGGTCCTACTTCCGGATCTCCAACCATCAGGAGATTCATAAGTCTTTATATTTGCAGGCCCAATATATTTTAGAGGTTCAATCTTCTCCTCATCTGCTCTATAATCAACTCCTGCTTGTTCACATAGTGTGAAGATCAGTGCAAGGTGAGCTAAACCTGCCGTGGTCTCTCGCAAAGCAATAGATCGAGTGTTATTATAAATAATAGAGCCTACACTTATCCTCATTATCTGCTGGTTATAGAAGTTTAAGATGGCTCTATCATTCGTAGGTACCTCACTATGATGGTTAGTTGGTTTCATTCTTCTAGAAATAAAATAGTGTTAGGCCTTAGATACTACATTTAACATAGAAAGAGGAAAGTTTATCTTAACACCATTCTTCACTTTCCAAGTTCCTCTTCCATCAGTAAGAAAAGAAATAACCTCATCCAAGGCCTCATTCATAGCAGAAAGCGATTTGTATTGGCAGCTGTAAACATCTTCTAACTGATAAAATTCATTAATCTTCCTTGGAGTAAACTCCACCATTTTCCCTCGAACAAACACATAGTCTTCAGAAGTTTCCTTGAAATTGGCATAGAACTCCGTCACTACACCAATAATCGCCTCGGCAGTAAAGAAGCAAAAATTCTTCCACTGTCGAGCATTGATTAATCTTTCAGCTTCTCCGCCAGGATTTTTAAATCCTCGATCCGAAATCACTTTTTTATTTGTAAGTAGACTATTGAAGCAAATATTGGCCTTGTAGTTGACAAACCTTTGATCACCTTTGATCATCAAAACCTTTGATCATCAAAATCTACTTTTCACTTTTATTTGCTCATTCTAAGTGACATGTTAAATCTAAGAAAATTTGATAAAATCAAAATAAATTCCCAAAAATTCCAAAAATCACAATGAAGAATGTTTTAAACTTAAATCTACTAAGTAAGAGTTCTTCACCAAAGGATTTTCATAAAATCTTCCAAACAAATCTCAAATTTTGAATCTTGGCAATGTAGTATAAATCCTTGGTAAAAATAAAAAATTTTGAGTTCAAAGTGTAGCTCTTACCTCGAGAAAATGAAATCCAAACTTTGTTTGCCTTAAAATCGCCTCAAATCCTAGCAATAGCAAGCCCTAGGTGTAAAAACCAAAGGTTGAAGGTGACTCAAAGGTTAAAAATGGGTAAATTGTGAATTTTAAGGGTTTTTGGGTTGATTCGGGTTGAGGGCGCTGTCGGCGCCCATGCCGGTGCCATCGGCGCTAGTGGTCTAAAAATCTATATTTTGATTTTTTTTTATTTCAATTTTCTCTCAATTTACTTAAAAGTTTATTTAGTCTTTTTGAACATTTAGCAATAGCAAGCCCTAGGTGTAAAAACCAAAGGTTGAAGGTGACTCAAAGGTTAAAAATGGGTAAATTGTGAATTTTAAGGGTTTTTGGGTTGATTCGGGTTGAGGGCGCTGTCGGCGCCCATGCCGGTGCCATCGGCGCTAGTGGTCTAAAAATCTATATTTTGATTTTTTTTTATTTCAATTTTCTCTCAATTTACTTAAAAGTTTATTTAGTCTTTTTGAACATTAATTTTCATCTTAAAATAATTGACAAACAAGCATTTTCACAAACAACACTAAACTAACTTTTATATATGAAAATACACTTTTTACAAATATATTTTTTCTAATCACACTTCTACATCCTTAAAACAAACTAATTTATAATTTAGCGTCAAAATCAAGTTACAACACTAGAACACTGACACAAAACTATGCACAATTTAAGTCAATAGAGCTCTAAAGCAAAGTAAAGTAAATCAAATCCACACAATTACATTAAAAACATAAGTATTTTGAAACTAGTAAAGAGTCCAACTTATTCAATTATTTTGCCTCATCTTCAGTGCTTTCTCCTCCTCTAATATCTCTCATAGACTGGTAATGGACATACAAATTTTAGAAGGGTCGGAATGGGAAATTATCAATCAAATTTTCATCAATCCATCCATTTTTATTGAACATCTGCACCAATCCTGCTTCAATTGTCCCAGTATGATCAAAGTTCTCCTTCATTCTCCAATCTAGGTGATCAAAAAGGTGGTTAAGATTTCCTATTGCATTCGTAATACTCTGAAGTTCTCTTTCTATTTTCTTCATTTTCTTCTCCAAAGAACTTCCAACTGTTGATGGCATCAATGGTGTTGAAGCATGTGATGAATGATCCAAAATAACATCTAATGCTTCATTCCCATTCCATATAGAACTGCCATCAATAGGAATCATGGGCTCCCAAGGTAATAAAAATTTTTCCCAACTTTCATATGAAACTTGAGATTGACTGCAAAGTAGAAAAAATGTAGAAGGATGTCCAAGTTCATAAATTATCCCATTCATAATAATACCCATAACATATTTAAAAATAATTGACCCCACATCAATGGGTTTTTCCATTTGAATGCAATACTTCCAACTGTTGATGGCATCAATGGTGTTGAAGCATGTGATGAATGATGTAAGCCTTTATGGTAGGGAGTAATTTTGCATATATGAAGAAATGCCATTGTTTTGAAATTGGATTAAGCAGTGAAGCAGAGAAATTAACGTATCCCTCATTTCTGATTTCCTAATTATCATTTTTATCCGTCAGAAAATTATATACTTATTGCATCATATCTCTTATTGGGATAAAATTTGTAAAATGACATATTGGAACATTTTCTATCATAAACAAATAATTAATCCGAGTCGGAGTAAATGGTACATCCTTACCTCGAACGAAGATGACTTCTTGGGTAATTCCATGTAAGTTAGCATAAAACTTCTTTACTACGTGTACTACAACTGTAGCGATAGTGTAGCACAAAACTTCCCAATGCCTATGCACAATGATTTTCTTAATATGTGAACTTGGATTACTTAATCTATGGTTGAAAAAGCCTCTCTCATTGATAAGTCTCTTCTTCGTGATGAATTTGTCCTATAATCTCTACGCGTCAAAACTAATAAATTTTCTTCTATTAGAAACTTCATACCTTAAAGTATTTCTGGAATTGGAAGCAATGTAATTCAAAATTAGGAAGTTTCTGGATGTCTAAGATAGTTTTTAGGACTTTAAAAACACCTCTCGGCGGTTATTGAGGAACAAATTTCTGCCAAAGTCTGCCAAATCCTTTCTACACGTGCAAAACTACTCGGGATGCCGTCGGCGTTCCTGATGGTGCTGTCGGTGCCATGGTCCATTAGGAGGGCGCCTTCGACGCCCATTCTGGCTCTAGAGGCCAAATTTGCGTTTATAACTTTTTTATTCAATTTAATTCTAAATTTTCCTCCAATACCAATATTTGTTTTAATTTATGATATATATAATTGTGTAGTACTTAAAAATATTATTATTTCCTAATACATAAATACACTTATTAAACAAAACAGTAATATATAAATATATAGATAATATATAGATTTATATATATATATGGGTTGCCTCCCACAAAGCGCTTGGTTTAACGTCGTCAGCCTGACGTACCATTTTCTTAATTGGGTTGACTTAGCATTAAAACTTCTTTAAATTGTGGTATGTTTCCTTCATAATAATGTTTCAATTGATGTTCATTAACCTTAAATATTTTTCCAGTTTTAGGATCCTTAATAACAACAGTTCCATAATGATAAACTTTAATTACTTTAAATGGTCCTAACCATCTGTATTTCAGTTTTCTTGGAAATAATCTTAATCTTGTATTATATAACAAAACTTCTTATCCAGATTCAAACTTCTTAATAATTTTCTGATCATGTCATATTTTCATTTTCTCTTTATAGATTTTTGCATTATCACATGCTTCATTTCTAATCTCCTCAAGTTCAGTGAGTTGCAATAATCTTTTCTCACCAGCATCTTTTGGATTAAAATTAAATTCCTAAATAGCCTAAAATACTTTATGCTCTAATTCTACTAGTAAGTGACATTCTTATAGGAGTCTTATAAGCAATTCTGTATGCCTATAATGCAGTATCTAATCTAGCAAACCAATCCAATTTATAGGGATTTACATTTTTTTTAAAATTTGTTTTATTTCATGATTTAATATTTCTGCTAGTCCATGGGTCTTAGGATGATAAGCAGCAGAGAATCTATGCATAATATCATATTTTTTAATTAATTTTACAATTCTCTTATTCATAAAATGGGTTCCTCTATCTGTAATAATTACTCTCGGCATTCCATATCTTGTAATATTTTATATCTTATAAAAATATTTTTATTTTAAAAATTTAGAAACATTCAGAGCATCACATTTTGAACATATAATCAACAACAAGTAATATATATAAGTTTCCATATGAAGGCATAAATGGTCGCATAAAATATAATCCCTACACATCAAAAATTTCAACTTCCAATGTGTAATTTAGAAGCATTTCATTTCTTCTAGAAATAATTTCTACTCGCTGACATCTATCACATGTTTTAAAATATTCATTAACATCTCTAAAAAGAGTAGGCTAATAAAATCCAGCTTGCAAAATTTTATAAGCAGTTCTATTTGTTCCAAAATGTCCTCCAAATTCAGAATCTTGACATCTTTCAATTATTTGTTGAGTTTCTTCATAAAGTACACACTTCTAATAATTAGATCTTTACATTATTTATATAAATGAGATCCAAAAAATAGAATTTTAAATCATATATAATTTTTTTTAATTGTTGATTCTTAATTCCAATGGTTGAATATCACTTACAATATAATTTACTATATCGGCATACCACGGTGTATTTATTTCATCAGTACTACTATATAATTGTTCATCAGGGAAAATTTCTAAAATTTAATTTAAAAAATTAGTTAATATTTCTTTTTCTAGAATAGACAATTGATCAACTATTTGATTATCATTTTCCTTTCTATCAACTACAGTAAAGTTTAACTGTTGTAATAGAAGTATTCATCTAATTAATCTTGGTTTAGTGTCATTCTTTGCATCAAGTATTTGATAGCAGAATGATCTTTATGCACTATACATTTAGTTCCAATCAAGTAAGGTCTAAATTTATCAAAGACACAAACAATAACTAATAACTCTCTTTCAGTAGTAGTGTAGTTAATTTGAGCATCATTCATAGTTTTACTAGCATAATATATTACTTTAAAAACTTTTTTGTGCCTTTTGTCCTAAAACAGCTCCAACAGCAAAATCACTAGCATCGCACATTATTTCAAATGGTTTCTCCCAATCAGGTGGGACTATTATAGGTGCGGTGATTAATTTTTCTTTTAATAGTTCAAATGCATTTATGCATTCCTCATTAAAATCAAATTTCGTATCTTTTTCTAAAAGTTGGCATAATGGCTTAGTTATTTTTAAAAAAAAATTTTATGTAACGCCTGTAAAAACAACATGTCCTACAAAAATTCTTACCCCTCCGACCGTAGTCGGTGGTGGTAATTTTTTTAATAACTTGAATTTTTGTGGGATCTACTTCCATGCCATTTTCAGAAATTTAATGCTGAAGTAAAATTCCTCCTGCAACCATAAATTGACAATTTTGCCAATTTAGTACTAGGTTGATATTTTCACATAATTCCAAAACTTTTTCTAAATTATTTAAACATAATTCAAATGAAGTCCCGAACACAGAGAAATCATCCATAAATACTTTCATTCCATGTTCAATCAAATTACTAAATATTGATATCATACATCTTTGAAATGTCTTCCAACCAATCTATCCAACATTTGGTCCTGAAATGATAAAGGAAAATGATCTTTTCTGGTGACCATATATAATTTTCTATAATCTATACAAATTCATCATCCAGTAACTTGTCTTACTTGAATTAATTTATTCTTCTCATTCACTTCAACTCTCACTCCTCCTCTCTTTAGAACATAGTGAATCAGACTTATCCAAGCACTGTCTGAAATAGGATATTAAATTCCAGCATCTAACCATTTTAATATTCCTTTTTAAAAACTTCTTTCATTATTGGGTTTAATCTCCTATGAGGATCAAATTTAGGTGAATATTGTTCATCTAATTGAATTATGTGCATACAAATTGAAGGACTAATTCCTTTAATATCTATTAAAGTTCATCCAAAAGCCTCTTATATCTTTTCAACATTTCTACTAATTTTTTTATCTTGAATTTCAGTTAAATCAGAAGATATAATAATAAGCAATGTAGATGAATCTCCTAAAAACATGTACTTTAAATGGGCAGGTAATACTTTCAGTTCAAGTTCAGGTGGTTTAATACTTGAAGGAATAAGATTTTTATTATCATTTAACTAAAGGTCTAAAGTTTAAAATTTGTCTTGAACATAAATTAAATTCTCTTCTTTTATTTCATTCTTATTCTCAAAATACTCTTCTTTCCTTAATTATTCTTCAAACATTCCCTTAAATCTCTCATTACTTAGATAATCAGTAACTTCCATTCTAAAACATTCATTATTTTTTTTCTATCACAGGATATTTCATAGCTTTTGCTATATTAAATGTTACTTCTTCACATAGACTCTCATTATTAATTCTCTTTTTTGCACATCTATCACAACTCTCCATGTTGTAAGAAATGGTCTCCCCAAAATAAAAGGAATCTCTTTATCTTCCTCTATATCTAATACAATAAAGGCTACACAAAAAATAAATTTATTCACTTTCTCTAATACATCCTCAATAACTCCTTTAGGATAAGGTATTGATCGATCAACTAACTAAAGAGTTACAGTATTAGGGATAATCTCTCCTAAATCTAAACGTTTAAAATTTGATAGAGGCATAATATTGATACTTGCTCCTAAATCACATAAGGCTTTTCCATAAAAATTTTCACCAATTGCAGAAGGTATAGTAAAACTACGAGGATATTTTAATTTTTCAGGAAGCTTTTTTTGAATAATAGCGCTACACTCTTCACTAAGTGCAACGGTCTCATGATCTGCAAACTTCCTTTTCTTGTTTAGTATATCTTTCATAAATTTCACATAACTTGGCATTTGTTCCAAAGCCTCAATGAAAAGAATGTTTATTGTTAATTTTTTAAGGATTTCCAAAAATTTTGTAAATTGTTTGTCTTTATTCTTCTGCTTTAGTCATTGAGGAAACGGAGGTAATGTTTTTTCTTGAGAAACTTGTGTTTGTTCATTTTCATTATGGTCACTTTCAATCTCTTCCTTCTCCTGATCAACTTCAGTTTCTCTTTGGATTCTTGTTTCAATTTTTTTTCCACTTTGTAATTGAATTGCTTTAATTTGCTCATTATTTTGATCTTTGGGATTAACTTCCACAGTACTCGGAAGATTTCCTGAAGGTCTGTTACTAAGTGCAGTAGCAATATTTCCTAATTGATTTTCAATATTTCTAATAGCAGCCCCTTGATTTATTATTTGATTTCCCATATTCAACATTACCTCTTCCACCGTCAACTTCTTTTCCTCAACTTGTGGGTTAGGGTTAGAGTTAAATCTAGGAGGATAATAAGGTCGATAATTAGAATTTCCTTGATTATTTAAATTTCTTGAGAGGTTCAATAAATTATTATAATTATTCTAACCAAAATTAGGGTGATTATTTCATCAAGGGTTATAATAGTTAGAATAAGGATTGTTATTTTGATTATTAATAACATTTAAAGTTTCATAAGATGATTGAGTAACAATTATCTGTCCTAGTGAATTTTCCTCTAATACTGGTGGTATTGGAGAATAGTTCACTCCAATTTAATCAATCTTTTTTGATATATCAGAAATTTAAGATGTTAAAATAGACATTGCATCAGAGCCATGCATACTAGCTACTCTTTTAGGATTTACCCCTTTAAAGGTCCATTGAAAATTGTTAGTTGTAAAAAGTTTGAATTATTAACAAATCTACTAAAGCATAGTGTGAATATTTTCTACGGAGATCCTTAAATCTTTCCCAGGCTTCATATATCGATTTCCCTTCAAACTGACAAAAAGATGTAATATCATTTCTAAGCTTAGTAGTTTTCGAGGGTAGAAAATATTTAGCCAAGAATTTTTGTGATAGTTCTCCCCAAGTTCTAATAGATCCAGGTGCTAATGAATTTAACCAAGCTTTGGCTTTATCCCTTAATGAAAAGGGAAAAAGTCTAAGCTTAACATCATCATTAGACACTCCATCATATTTAAAAGTAGCACAAATTTCAAAAAAACTAGCAAGATGTAAGCTAGGATCTTCAGTAGGAGTTCCTCCAAACTGATTATTTTGTACCATTTGGATAATAGTAGGTTTAAGCTCAAATGAATTAGTAGCAACATTAGGATTTTGAATAGTTAAGTGAAGTTCATCTGTTGTTGGGTTAGCATAATCTCTTAAAAGTCTTTGTAGATTTTCATTTATTTGATTATCTAAGTTATTTGCAATATTGTTCAAAATTTTAATTTCTTTTTGTTGTTTTCGAACTTTTCTAATAGTATGTTCTAATTCTGAATCGTAGGGTACTAAACCTTTAGATCCAATATTTTACATAAACAAATATAATAAGCAAAGAAAAGTTTTTAAAATATATTGTTATATTTTTAATTTTATATATTTTTTGTTTTTTTTTTTTGTATTTTGTATATTTTTATATCTAAATTTCCTAATTTACCAAATCTATTTAA
This sequence comes from Phalaenopsis equestris, assembly GCF_001263595.1. Taxonomy (NCBI): domain Eukaryota; kingdom Viridiplantae; phylum Streptophyta; class Magnoliopsida; order Asparagales; family Orchidaceae; genus Phalaenopsis; species Phalaenopsis equestris. The sequence continues at coordinate 146,796 of NW_018164912.1, forward strand.
TTTATCATTACCTTCCCCGACAACGGCGCCAAAAACTTGATCCTAGTTGAATAAATTGTGTAAAATTTATAAAGTTGACTCCGTTTTACAATGATGCCAAGAAATTGATGTATTATTTTAGTAATAATAATGTTAAGCACTTAAGATTGAGATTCTACGCAAGTATACGTATCGTTATTAAGTAATATAGAACTTTTTGTTTATGTCCCAAATATCGATCCCACGAGGAAGAATTAAATTTAAAATGATTAATTAACTAGAAAATTCACAAAAATCAAATGAAATTATTGTCACTAATTTTGAATGCGTAAGATACTAAAAAAATTAAATTATTAACTACTAGCAAAACCTAAATGCAGAGTTTAAAAATAGTAACTATTAAACTATGTTTATGTGATAAAATTTTATTATATGAAAAAACATCTATCCCACTACAATGAGCTTTTTGGTGAAATGAGATGAGATAAATGGTTTAGATTTGTATTATGCAAAGTAAGAGCAATTTTAACTCTCTGCCCTGATTCAATATTATAGAAAATCATTAGCTAATTTTAGGTTTAGTCCTTAAATCCGTGTCTAGGCTAGGAGGATATTGTCTCCCACTCAGCAGGGCTCCCACTTCCCTTCCTCTGAAGGCTAACTCTCACTTTAGTTTTTAAACACTAAGATTTAATTGGGGATTTTTAGTCTGTCACTCTAGAAATCTCCAATTTTACACCCAACAAAGTATATTTTCATATTTATTTGCACTTAATTCCATGAACGAAATACTCCTTCATGGACTTAAATGTCCATTTTTTGGATCAAATGTTTCACAACACATTTTAACAGTTCAATTGGCCAGATCATAAAGTAAACTAACTTCGGAGTTGAAAAATCATCATAATTTATTTTATATTTAATATTGGCACATCCATGTTATCTCTTCATTTCACTATTTCTCAGAGTAGGGAGAAAGATAAAGGAAACTACTCAGACTTCATGAGAAAGATATAATAAGATACAAATTTCATATATAAAAGAAAGTTCATACAACAATAATAAACAAACAACACTTATGTGAAACTCTTTCTCAAAGCAAATCCTTTGTCGCCTCCCTTAGGAAATGTGGGAAGAAATCTCTCACTTCTCTTCCTCTTAAACACTTCTTAGAGAAGAAATAATGCTTAAACTCACCACAAAAACTCAAAACTATAAAGATAATAACTAACTAATGGCGTAGAATGACGTTGAATATAGACATGCGAAGAGGAAAATTGAGTGAGTGGAAGAATGTGAAATGGTGCGAAGGGGGGGGGGAGTTTGATCAAATTTTAGCCCTAAATAGAGCTTAGGTTGGTTCTCTAATAGGTGCATCCAAAAACTCTTCAAAAAGCATCCAAATTCATCGAATCTTCTAGAAACAGGGTCCGCACCGACACTGGCATCGTCGGCGCTGGAGGCCATTTAATTAATCCATCTTCTTTGTTAAACGACACCGTCGGCGCCCAGTCTGGCACCGTCGGCGCCCAGTCTGGCACCGTCAGCACTGAACAATTTTTTAAATTCTCCATTTTGACTCCAAATTTCATCATGTTTGTTTCCTTTTTGCTTCAAGTCCTAAAAGTCAACAACCTGCAATAAAACACAAAAAAATACCTTCCATTAATGTGCAATATCACAAAAAATAAATATAAAATATGGGTCTAAAAATAAAATATGGGATCACAAAAAATAAATATAAAATATGGGTCTAAAATGCATATATTTTTGGTGTATCAATATTTTAGAAAGTTGGTTACTAGTGCTATAATGCCGCGCCTAATCAAGAATTGGTTAGCCCGCTTGATATCTGGTGCTATGACGCCAAGGGTGGCGCTATGAGGCATTACAAAATCTTTCATTTTTTCCTCATTTTCTTTAAATGCCCATTCTATGTATCTAAAACCAAAAACATGCAAAATACCTTCCTTTAAAGTGAAATATTATAAAAAATAAGCATAAAATGAGCATGAAATATATACTAAAAACAAGTAGTTTTTAGGTAGATCAGGTGTCACCTCCGAAAAGTTTTTGGGATTGGTTGTTCATCACCGTAGAATTGAAATCAATCTGGAAAAGACTAAAGCTATCTTAATTAATCCATCTTCTCTGTTAAACGACACCGTCGACGCCCAGTCTGGCGCCGTCAGCACTGAACAATTTTTTAAATTCTCCATTTTGACTCCAAATTTCATCATGTTTGTTTCCTTTTTGCTTCAAGTCCTAAAAGTCAACAACCTGCAATAAAACATAAAAAAATACCTTCCATTAATGTGCAATGTCACAAAAAATAAGTATAAAATATGAGTCTAAAATGCATATATTTTTGGTGTATCAATATTTTAGAAAGTTGGTTACTAGTGCTATAATGCCCAACCCGCTTGATATCTGGTGCTATGACGCCAAGGGTGGCGCTATGAGGCATTACAAAATCTTTCATTTTTTCCTCATTTTCTTTAAATGCCCATTCTATGTATCTAAAACCAAAAACATGCAAAATACCTTCCTTTAAAGTGAAATATTATAAAAAATAAGCATAAAATGAGCATGAAATATATACTAAAAACAAGTAGTTTTTAGGTAGATCAGGTGTCACCTCCGAAAAGTTTTTGGGATTGGTTGTTCATCACCGTAGGGAAATTAAAATCCGTAAGACGCTTTATATCTAATATGTCGGGACAGTGACAACCCTTTTCTACGTTGACCAAAAAATACGCCAAGTTTACTTGAGACAAAAAGTGTCAACAGGTCTTCAAAAGTAGTAAGCAATACTTAATGACACTTTATGTATTAGCAACCCCGGTCTCGGGTTGACCTTGATAATTTAAACCGTGGCTTTAGATGACTCCCATAGAGCCCTGTTAGCTCATGCTGATGACAAGGGTAAGGAAAATTCCATCTATTATTCAAGTCATCATCTGATACAGGCGCAGGTAAAGCATCAACCTATTGAAAAATATTGTCTTTACATTTTTAACAATAATGTGCATATAAATGACTTTAAGATAAAGTGGTTGAGCCTTACCCCACTTCTTGAAAATTTTAAAATAAGGAATTTCTAGAATTATTTTTTACTTATTTAGATTTAATTTAATTCATTTCGTGTGATGAAGAACCCAAGAACTTTCTTAATCCCACCCCAAACGAATATTTATGGAGGTTGATCACATGTATTTCTTTAATATGATAAATGCCTTTCTTGGATCTATTTTTTGCTATTCAAATGTCTTGGTTTTACTATCAAGTAGTATATAAAAATTTCTACATTTCTCCCTTTTTGATGTTCAAATACTAAGTTCATCATTCATTAATACATGGTGCTTGAATTTTTCAAGCTGAAAGACATCATATCATAACAGAACTATCCTTGTCTAATTATGAAATTTATCTTTTTGCATATGGTGGGAGGCATCTTTATCTAATTGTAACCTAATAAGGCATCAATAAAACTCACGATCGGATAGCTAACTATCTAGTTGAACAATGCACCAATTTTAGAATATTGTGGGAGGGCCAAGGCATCAAAGGGGCAAAAATAACTTTCATCAGGGGCAACTACTAAAGTACCACCCATATATATATAGAGTTAAGTTTGAATTTCACCCATGTCCATAGACCCTAGTGAAAATTACTAAGAGTGCACAGTAATATGGTTTAGCTAAGAAGAACTTACCTTTTACAAGGCTACACATACTTGAACTTACATGGAGCTGAACAGGAATTGTTATATTGAATTACTGCTGGGGATTTGCTCCTCAATCATAAGATTTAATTGGAATGGCAAAAAAACAAAAGACAACTCTCCAAAGGGCACTGTACAAGGAGACATGCATAAGAATCCAGAAGTCAGAATCTGAAAGAAAGAAATAAAAGCGCCTGCTAAATGTTGACACTAAAGGCCCGAAATTTTTATTATTCTGGATAACAGGATGCTTGCTTGTCCAGTTAGCCATCCCATCTTCACATTTTTATCAATATTTTGATCTCTAGGTAACATTTAGCAAATTTAATTAACATATCAACTTCATTACGTCATAATTAATTAATAATTAACCAGCTAAATCAATATTTTAATTGTCAATTATTTTTAAATTGTCCAGTACTTAACTTTTTTTTTTTGTGGAGAAAATGACTTGAATCATAGAAGTTCTTAGGCCAAGTAACCATTTGCCATTGTTTGGAGACGATAAAAGTGTATTTTAATCATGCTGGGGTTTCTTAGATATGTTAGAATACCCGGAATTGACACATTCAAAATCAATTATAATCAATATTTTACTTCCAAGTTACAATGACCAAGCATTTTGTTTAAGGCTTAAAATGATAATGTGAGAAGCTTCAAGATTTAATTTATATTTAAATTTACAAATAAAAAAGATAATTAAATGGAGATCAATTTGACTATAGACGTAAAATATTAGGGAAATTTACATATGTGGCACTCAATTCTTATGAACTTAGCTATCTCACATCTAGACTTCCATGTTTACACTCATAGTACTTTACCTATATATAAAAAAGTGGGCGTGACCTCTAAAAAATATAATTAGTGCTATTTTTGATGTGCTATGAATGTATAGAGTGCTATGCATGTAAAAATGGAAGTTTTAGTGCGAGTTATGTATGTAACTATCCTAAAATATTAATGCTGATCCTGAATCTGTCTCGTGGATCACACCTGAGAAATAAAGCATAAAATATGAGAGAGAGAAGAGAGAGTGCATTGTAAAGAACTAGTTCTTTTGTATCTGACTGATTAATCCTATTGTAAAAATGACATCTCTATTTATTCATAAAAGGGGTATAAAATGAATAATTACATCCTCATCTCTACTTTTTTATGGGAGTGTTACAAGGTATATAAAAAATAAGTGAGTCTATGGCTCGGTTGCCTTGCCGCTAGGCCACCCTATCACTCAGTTGGCTAAGCTTGGTGGTCCTCAAGTCGGCAAGGCCCGTTCGGCCGACTCTGCCGAGTTAGGGCAGTTGGTCAGCTCTTGTTGTCATTCGGTAGTCAAAACTTTGCTCGATTGGTTTGAGTCAATAGGTCGGCTGCCTTAGTCCAGTCGTCGACTGTCAACCCCAAAATAGGAAGCTTTTGTTTTCAGGATATAACTAGGTTGTCAGACAGAGGGTGAATTACTGTAATCAGACAAGTAACATACCCCTTGACAGAAGATCCATTTGAAGTGTTCTTGAAGCGTGCAATGATGAGAACCTTAGGGCTCATGAAGAATCTTGGGGACACTAAACCGACTCTCATACTTTGATGTTCTTGATCTTCGACTTGAGTGACCTTCATTCTACCGGCTTTCATTCGACCGGCTTCAGATCCTGTTCTAAGGGAGTTATAGTTGGTCAATCAAACAATTCAGATTCTCGATGACGTGATCTTTGACCTTCCTTCCGTGGGCCATTCTTGAATGCAATTTTGTTTGTTAGTCTGTTAAATTTTCTCGAGATCCATGTTGACCCATTTTAGACAAATATATGTAGTTCTCTTATTCTCTTGTGAATTTAATGCAAAAACATATTTATTTATTTCTAATTAGCACTTTAATAATTAAATTCCTAGATTTTCATGTCCATGGCCTTCTATAAATAATGTATGTTCAATACTTTTGTTGTATGCATACTTGCGAGTGCATTTCCTAGTTGATTATCTTCAATAGCTTTTCATGGCAAGTTGCAAAAAATCCGCGGGTGACTTCCTTACAAAGAAAATATTGGTAAAATCTTTTGGGGTTCCTGCATCGTGATTTTATTTTGAGAAGGAACTTGAGATGAAGAAGTGACTGAAAGAAGGTAGCGGCTCTAAGGGCGAGAAGTCTAAAATAAAGAAGCCATGTGAAGAAAGTTGGCCCGAGGGCATGATGAAGCATGAGACGACAAAGAGGCCTAGAGACTGGAGTGGCTAAAAGATACAAGGCAAGTTCTTCTACAAGAAGTAACAGGTGGATGTTCTTGGGATGATTTTACATCACGAAACTCACTAATAATTCTATAAAAAAAGGAGGGAGGAAAATCGAGCGACTTGCATACCCTGCATTGGTTGCGATCTATGTTCAGCTGACCGAACAACTTACTCAAAGGATGACTAGAGCTTCACTACTGGAAGATCGAAGGAATACAAATCTGGAAACATACCTCAGAAGCAAACAACAAACACTCTGCAAGATCAAGGGGTTATGGTTTTGGAACCAGACCTTGGAAGAAAGGTTGTGGGTTCCCCACTGATGTCTGATGATAGTTGTCCTTTGTTCCAGTGGTCTGAATTAGATCGAGACATGGGTATATGGAGACAATCTACTATGTTTAAAAGTTTCTTTTATGTACTAAAAATTATTTTTTTGATGTATCTAATGCAATCCTAGGTGGTTATTAGCCACAATCAGGTGTCGGTTGAGTTTTCTCTCAAGGTGTGGCTTAGGCAACCTCAGCTCAGGCACAAAGTAGGGGGCAGAGGTCAATACCTTGTCATTCCTCTAGAAGTCATTAAAAGGAGAGCTATCAGGCCACATTTGGATGCTGAGGTGAAAATGCTCCAGAGGCACTTGGAGAAGCAAACGGTTCTTCGTGTGAAGTTGACCGATGTTTAGTCAACCTGCCCCATTTTGCAAGTTCAAGCCCATGGAAATAGTATAGATATGTTTAGGTTTGGGGGACTTATGTTGTACCGTAATATGTTTTGGAGGAGGGTTTTCTTGGCCAAAGAGGTTGAGGACCTGCTTATTAAATAATTTTTAGCTAAATAAAGATAAGTTTTTTTATTAATCTTCACAAAAATTTAATTTTTACATGTTCTTTTCCCTAGAATTTTGTGTTGATATGATTTAGGTTTTTGAAATTGAGATGTGGTTCTTTCATAGGTTTTAACTTCCTTTGGAACTCTATATATATGGGTTGAGGGTTGGATTCTTCTAAGCATTCAGTCTCTTTTCTTCCTTTAAGCTGGTTCTCCTTCTTTCGCTCCTCTAGCCTTTGCTCAAATGGTCAACAAGTATTTGCCCAAATTCTTCAAGGTGCTCTCCACGACTGAGTAGTCCACCCTAACTTTGTTCAACTCTTCTTTGCTCATGTAGGCATGTGTTTTTTATTTTGAAATTCACCTACACATTGTTGGCTTTGATGATCGGGCAAATGAAGAGTTTAGTAATGAATTAAACCTTTATTAAGACCAATTCTTACGGGGCCTCTATTTGCATCTTTCTTAAGGAGCTTCAATTTATCATGAACCACTGTGGAGTGATCCCTGCCCAAATCAAGCCAATCTCGATTGCAACTATCATGGCATATGTGTTCTATTGTTGGTGGAGGGAGATTCCTTGCTCATCGAAACTCTTATCCTACAAGTTATCTTTTTGAGTGGAGCCAGATTGATATGTTGTCCTTAGGTTGACCCAAAAATTTTACTTGGTCATCCTTCAGAACAAGATAAAATATTTGAAGTTTCAGTTTGTTCTTGGGTTAGCCAAAGACCCGGGGATTCCGACTCGCCAGATCAGAGAGGTATTTAAGAAGACAAAATTTGTGCCTCTCGGGATTTGAGGCCTAGCTTCACCAATCAAAGAAAAGCAGTTGTTTGTAATTAAGTACATCGTCGGGGTGGCCATGAATAAATTTTTTAACCTAGAAAAGTTTAGATCCATGACTCTGAAGCTTTGGGAGACAATGGATTCCGTTGAGGAGAAGAGGTGAAGGAAAAAAGTTTCACAACCTGCACCAGAAGGCAGCCCAACTGAAGATTGCTGAAGTGGTAAAGAAAGAGGTGGTGACCACCAGGATGGCACTGAGATCCTATGTTTGGTCTATAATCACTCTGCTTATAAAACTATCTCAGTATTTCAAAGGGTCTCCACTGAGTAGCTAATTCTAATTTAACAAAAATCAACCTTGATGAGTATAGGTTCTTCGGGGGCTAGTGAAAAAGAAGGAGAACAAAATCTGAGCTACTAAAGAAATGACACTGAATAATCATCGAATGAACAATCAAATAAAAATTTAGCAGCTATGAAACAGGCAGCCACTGCTAGCTTCATTGACCATGCCACAAAAGGTGAGGCTAGTTAGCCCTCCCCTAAGATTTCTACGAATGTTGAACCGGAATCTAAGATAACCACAATTGCCTAGTAGGCATCTCGAAGGGAAGAGGCTTGAGTAGAGCCTTAACCAGACTCTGATACTACTACTTTTGATGAAGACCACCACAGAAAAGGCAAAGCTCCAATGGGTGAGTTGGGCGGTGAACTCCCTCCACCTTCGGGGAAGAGATAGAGAGCTAGCTCTGGCAGCTGATGCACCATGCAAAAAAAGCAACCAAAGATCTTTGTTACTAAAGACTCTCACTTCGCTTTGATTGGCATGGAGAGGGATTAATGCCTAGTGACCCAAATGCCAAAAATTAATCCTCAACCATTATGGTCATTCTATGGCCCAAAAGCTTTGATAAGAAATTAGAAGGCTGGGACCCTCGAGACCTTTGTCAGGTGGTCAACAGCTATTAACGTTCTTAGTCTCATAGCCACATACCATCTGAATTTTCACTACCTTAATACTAAGGAGGCAAAATAAAAGGTAGAAAAGATGATCAAGATTGCAAGGGTCCAAGAAATTGTGACTTAGAATTTAATGGTCGTGATAAAGGCTCAAGTTGTTGAAGTTGAGGAGGATTTGGAGAATGCGTCTGATTGGCTCTCTACAATTCAAGATGAGAAAAAAGTTTTATCTTAAAAGAAAGTCATGATGAAGTCAACGGAGGAGTTTGCCAACAATTAGGCCAAACACCTCCAACTTGGAACGAAACTAGTGATCGAACAGTTCATATGGGTCAAAATGCTCTATATGAAGTACTCCAACTTGGACTCTAACTTTGATAAATTCACTAAATTTTTCTCTGCCCCTTCAACCCTTATACCACTGACCAAATAAGTAGTGAGTATGAGGATAAGCATGTAGTGGATGACACCTCGCCTAATCCGTAATCAAGCTGCTCTGTTTTTTTTTCGAACACTTAAGATGAGCATTGATGATCCTCAGCAGGTCGTTAGTTGATTTAAATGAGGTAACATCATCTGTTGGATTAGTATGACCTTTGTAGGATTCGAGTAATGATATCTTAAAGTTCTCTTGGGGCTTAACAATTGAAATCTACCAAGAGAATGCATTCTTTGACTGGCGGGGGCCTCATTTTTCCCAAACTATTGCATGTTGTTGACCCATCAATATTCTGGTGCTGGGAGTCTCTTGCTCTTTATTTGAGTAAGTGTGCCCTGTGACCATTGGGTGTTGGTTCTTTATACAGGTGTTTTCCCTTCACCCAACTACTGCTTCTCTGATGGCTCTAACATTTGGTCCATTATTTGATCGTTCAACTCTTGGATTTGTTGCTGCATAAACTGTTAGGTGCACTTCATGTTCACTAAGTCTCTTAGGTATGTTTCTTCTCTATGTTGTGCTCCCCTTCTTGTTACTGGCATAATCTGAACCCACCACATCTTTTAGGACGTTGAATCTGAATCTTTCATGTAAATCACACCCAAAGAATAGAATGTAAAATAAGAGAGACATGGAGAGAGAGAGAGAGAGAGAGATAGAGAGAGTGCACAATAAAGAACTGGTTCTTTTATAACTAACTAATTAACCTCTTATTGTAAAATTGATCCCCTATTTATAAGCAAGAGAGTATAAAAGCATACAATTACATGTTTTTTCTTATTTTTTTACAGAAGCGTTATAAGGTTTTTAAGGTATAAATAATAAATGAGTCCATGGATCGGTTACCCTATCACTAGGACGGGTAAGGTTGGTATTCCTTGGGTCAGCAAGGTCCGTTCGACTGACTTTGTTTAGTTGGAGCTTTTAGTCGTCTCATATTGTCTTTCGGTTCTCCGGACTTCGCTTGGTCAACTTGATTCAACTAGTCAGTTGCCTTAGTCCGGTTGTGAACTATTGACCCCTAGATGAGAAGTTCGTATCGTCGAGATGAAACTAGGTCGTTAGGCTGAGGGTGGATCGCCTCTGACAGGTAGTCTACCACTTGACATGTAATCCATCGGAGTGTTCATGAAGTGTGTAGTGATGAGAACCTTAGGAATCCCGAAGAATCTTGGCAACTTTTGTCAGGCGGTTGGCGATGTTGGTATGAAAGTTGGGTTGATGCTATCTCTTTACTCGATTTTCTTAATCTTTAGCCTAAGTGGCCATCATTTGCTAGCCCTCGAATCCTGCTCCAAGGGAGCTATTGTTTGTCAATCAGGCCTTTTAGTTTCCCATTGATGTGACTTTTGATCATCCTTTTATTGGTCATCCTTGACCGAAACATTGTCTCTTAATCCATTGAATTTCTTCAAGATTCATGCTGACACATTTCAAACATGCAATTAATATGATAAAAATTAAACATTTATTTCTTAATATATAAACGAATTTATCATTTGCTCTGAGAAAAATTACATTATTTTTCATAAATTAATATTCTATTTTAAATGTTTGACATATTTTCATGTAAAGTTATATCGAAAACTTTGAACTTATTATTATTATTATTATTAATATTTGGACATTAGTAAATATTAAAAAATTCATAATTGACCAGATTAAGTTTAAAAATGTTTTGAAACAATCTAGATCACATTTTGGTGAATATTGAATTGGGGTAAACTATTTTGATTAAAATATAGTTTAGAAGAATTTTTAAAACCAAAGACTTATTTTAAGATCCATCACATATAATTCCATAAATTTTTTTCAGGATGTACACATAATTTTCTTTTATAGTTTTTTCAGTTCTTTTTTTTTTTTTGGAGAAAAAAAAGATGAAAATATGATAATATTTAAACTAGAATTTGATTAAAATAACTTTCTAAAACAATATATATAAAGAAAAAAAAGTTGATTATTTTCTTAAACAATACTAATAGCAAATTTAATAAATTTACCACTTTTGAATCTGATACTAACCCCCTTCTAATCCTCCAAACATATACAGGGCATCGAAGAGCCGGAACTCCATAAGCTCATGCCACAGAAGCAGCAGCAAAGCAGAGACGACCGATGACACTCGTGCCATGGCCAGCGCTCTTCCTCGTCTTCCTCTGCTCTCTCTTCCTCTCCTTCTTTGTCAAGCATCTTCCTCTCCTCAATACCCACAAACCATCGAAAGCTCCACTTCCTCCCTCCATCTCCATCCTTCCCATCCTCCTCCACCTCGTAACCCACCGCGGTTCCCTTCAAGGAATCACCGTCCTCCTCCGTCGCTATCACTCTCTCCACGGCCCCATCCTAAGCCTCCGTCTCCTTCCCTTCGCTCCCCCCACCATCTTCATCTCCAGCTCCGATCTCTCCCATACCGCTCTCTTCAAACACGCCGATTCCTTCTCCAACCGCCCCCCACCTGTCGAGCCCACCATCTTCCTCACCGGCGGCAACAACGATATCTCCTCTTCTAATCACGGCTCCCTATGGAGCATCCTCCGCCGCAACCTCTCTTCCGAAATTCTCCACTCCTCCAGTCTCCGTAACTTCGCCCAGGCACGAAGCTGGGCCGTCCAGCTCCTTCTCGAAAAGCTCCATTCCTTTGCCGGCCGGGAGGAGTTCATCCCAAAACAGAGTTTTCAACACGCCTTCCTCTCCATCCTCGCGCTCATGTGTTTCGGCCAAA
>NW_018164912.1:159755-169099 GCF_001263595.1 Phalaenopsis equestris
ATGCATAGCAAATGCATTATATAAAAAATATTACATGATACATGTAGTTAAAAATTAATTTCTTGTATTTTAATAATATTTATTAAAATTAAAAAAATTTTGAAACTTTGACTTTTATGATAATTGGTTCATCTTTAATTTGGATGGAACGGTTAGCTTTTGTGCATCTGTCACATATATTTTGTTATTTAACATTACTTAAAAATGAACAGGGCCCACAAAATTAAAGTGCCAATCAACCAGGTTGCCATCAGCCGATGTGGCTGCAGGCTCTTGTCATAAACCCATATTAGACCACGTGGCAGTTCGTGAGCACACCCCCATGTCACATGCCTGCTGAATTCTAGATTCGGATGCTTATACTTCCTATTAGTCGCCCAAAAAAGTCCAAATTTTCATCTGGATAACTTTAAGGAAATTCTTAAAAATTCTCATTAGAAATTTGATAAAGGAGCAAATTTTCTTCCATGTGAATTACATGCTTTGATTAATACAATAAATAACCTTATGTGTTTATGAATAAATTGATTACATCATCATTTAATGATTCTTTAATAGACTTCCTTACTGGAATTTAGCACCCCTGCTTACTGGAATTTAGTACCCTTACGAAGATTTCATTTGCACCCACATTCTCAGACTAAGTCCTTATTTTATGATGTGAGCTGGTTCCAAATCTATCCATGATGACTCCCTAGAATTTTGCTGTTATATAAAGTCACCATCATTGAATTGGCAAGGCTGTGGCTTTGTCCACTAAGTCTGGAATGTCCTGCATTATTTACCTTAGAGGTGTTACTTAAATTTTAGTAGTTAGTATGTAAAATAACTCCATCGATGTATTTGCAGATCATTACGTAATAACTCGAAGAGTAAAATCATTTGATCCTAAAGGTAGTGTAAAATTCTTCCATGATGTCATGCGTGAATTGAAGCAAGACAGGTTAATTGTACATAGACATGAGACACTGCTACAACGCACTCCCTTCCACTACATACTCCAATTCCCATATTTAGAACTCAACCATTCCTTATTGCTCGAGCTACTTGATCAGTATGATAAATCTGATAACTGCTTTATCATTGCCGGACATCGCCTTGAGTTCAAATCAGAAGACATTGCACTTATATTTGGTCTTCCAAATCATGGAAAAGCAGTTAGGCTAAAGTCTAACGCCAACAAGGATTTCTATCACCGCATATTTGACAAGGAAGCAATAACTCGATATGAAATTGTTTACCATTTGAGGAGGTATGCCATGGACCAGTCTGATGATGCTGTTGAGGTTTTTGTGGTTCTGCTCATCGGATTATTTATCAGTACAGTCCTCTTACCATCAAGCAATGCAAGTATTGTTTCAACCTTATGGAGTTGTGTTGAACAAATTGATCATATTTACGATTATGCATGGGCACCTCTTGTGTTCCGAGAACTGCTTGTTGAGATCAATCGTGCGAAGAGCGACATGGAGGATGAAGATGCTTCTGATCACCTTTCTGATTATGCATATGGGGGTTGCTTTCTTGCATTGCAGGTAATTTAGCTATTTAAATAGTTTAAAGTGTTTTTTTTATTTCAAAATCTATACCTTAATGCACTTTCATTTCCTTAACTTACTCATTGTATGTCACTGGTTTGCTCTGTTTAGCTATGGATATGTGAGATTGCTTGCCTGGGAAAAGCTGAAATACAAGGTTGTTGTCCGAGAATTTTAGGTTGGGAAAGAAACAACATGGATGGAATTTTAGAGCAATTCAGGCTTTTGCAACCATCTGATGTGAGATAATTAGTTCATTGCCTCTTCCTTTACAAATTACCAGTATAAGCATCAAAATTCATTTCTTTTGTTATTGGTGTTGATAAAACAGATAAGATGTGGAATAAATCCACTTGAGTCAGAGCGCCACCTTATTGATAGCGATGTACTACTCCCATTTGGCGAGCAAGTAGGTCAAGTGTCTTTCCCCTAAATTTTTTCAAAAGGATGATCGAGATGCACACGAATGGCAGATGCAACCCAGCACTTTGAGCAATTTGGTAATTTAGTCTTGTCGTAATCAAAACAAAAAAAAAATGTGTTAATTTAGTTAAAGCATAATGATTCAAATGACTAATTTTATTATGCTTTTCAGAATGATGAAGAAGGCACTGAACAATCAATATCATACAAGGATGAACATGAGCTGGAATTACTTCGTCAAATTAGTGCCGAGCAGGACAAAAGGATTTTGAGATTGCAGGGAGAGTTGAATAGACTTAAATCACAAAAATTTGATCATTCTATACCAGAAGAATCAGGTACGAAGGTTGTAGAGTCATTGAAGGATGATTATAGAATTATGCGCCAACAATCTGACAGGAACAACCAACATTTAAAGCTACATAATCCTAGAGTTTCCACCTTTAACAACATACATGTGCAAGAGGAACAAGGCGGAACTTCTGTTATTTCATATGACAATGGATCCATTGAAAAAAAAGTGAAGAAAATAGTTGAAAAGCGGCCAACAAATCATTCTCCATTTGCTTCCTCTTCCATTCAAACCAAGCCTAAAGATATAGAGTATTCTCACTCTGGCCTCACTGCAAGAGCTAAGCTTCTAACGAGCAAAAGCCTAAAAAATGCAGCTGTGAGGTCTCCTCGCCCAACCGTGCAACTTTCAGAAGGAGAACATGCCTCAATTGAAAAGGAATTAAAGAAGAGGGGTGAGAGACAACCATCGAATGTACGACCTTCTTCTTCTATTCAAGCCAAGAGAAAAGAATCAATAAATGATCAATCTGGAATTAGTACGAGTAAGCATACTGCATCGCGTAGTAAATCAAATTTCAAGACCCGAGTCAATCCCCGCGCCAGTTTCCATGAGGATAACTGAGCAGATGAGATACATTTTTCAAAAATAATTTGTTTGCAGTGTTATTATGACTGGCAAATTTGTTAATGATACATGCCTGACAGATAAAAAAAAGAAAACATTGTATAGAGTTATAGCCCTAAATAAAGTGGTGTCGTTTTCATGATAAGGACCAATTACATCAATTGGAGTTTATTTGCTTCATTTTTGCTCAATATGAATGCTTATAATTGTTTGAATTTTATTTGATCTCTTGTTTATTGACTTGATGATTGAACTGCTTAAATGACATGCTTCACCCTCTCTGAATTGTTGTTAAGTGAATTCATGCATTAGATTTTGAATATTTCATCATTTTGAAAGATTTTGAAAATTTCAAGAAGATATTTCTCATTAAAATTAGCAATTTTTATAATTGAAGAAATAAATATTTGAAGTTTTGTAACATCATCTTCCATTTCTTAGTTTTCAGTGCCATTTCCGACTCATTGTTTCACTAATTTCATCACTGTTATACCTTTTCATTCTTTTTATGACTTGCTCAATCATAAGGGAAAATTCATTTTGAAAAGGTGGGTAGTGATAGAACATGATGATATGTTTAATTCATGCATTAGGTTAGGTTAATAATAAATGTTGATTAGTTGATAGATTTATTAACAATGAATTTGTAGTCTTGTATTCTAACAATAATATTCATTTCAAGAATTGGGACAATGAAATAAAATGAGGTATGTTCTCCCTATTTGTTTTCTCAACCCTATTTTTCTCATCATATTTTTTTTTTAAGTTTCTAACATTCTCAAATTGTCATTTGACATAATATAAGAAATGAGATCAAAATAGAAATCCATATTTATTAAAATGGTGACATGTACGCAGAGAATGAACCATCACAATTCTGATAGAAACATAAATGGGTTAAAAATGAATTTCTCAAATATATAATAAATGAAATAACAAAATATAAGAATTAATATATGTTAAGGAATATCTCTTTCAATTGATTTAATCTTTTTTATTATTGATTTTGATCTCTTCTAAACCTTCTTCAAACTTCAAAATGTCAGTATATGTTTCATAAGAGAGCATAGGCTAGAAAACCTCAAGCTATAAATTTATTATTAATTTCAATCCATCATATAAATGTTATATGAAAAATTGAATAAAATAGTTACGATAATTATTTTTAGAGCTGATCAAAATGAGAAAAATTATTTAGAGCATTTATTTATCTACCAAACTATTATTTTCCTACTTGGTTTAAACACTTAATCATTGTTATAATAAAAAAAAATGAGTTTAATGATCATGGTGATAGGTTTTATAAAAGTGAGTATTTTTTTTCATTGTATAACAATGATTGTGTCTCATGAATATTATTTAATGAACAAACCTTATATTTATTCTACGTCCAACATAATGATTTTTATCATATCAATAATTTGCACACGTGAATAATTGAATGGGTAAAACAACACATTCATATTGACTTTCTTTCATAATATTTATCTTTATAAGAAAATCAACCAAAATAACTTAAACTTATATGATCAACATGATCCTTTTTAGTCATGGGATTAACTATCATTAATTCAGTTCTTTCTTTTTTTAATAATAATAGTATTCTCCTTAACATGTTCCCTTAAAGCTAGGTACTTGAGGTTAATATATTTGATTCAACTACCATTCATTTAGCCAAAAATACTAAATTATTATATTAAATCTTCAATGTCTTAGATATATAATCTACAAGTTTAAGTCTAAAAACTAAACTCATCAACCATACAAAATGTGGTGTAATTTCAAAATAGAATACAAAACCCGCTTCCATAGGGGAAGTAAAAAATCAATGTTTTTGTGGTGCTCCTACAAGACATAACTACACCAATAAACAGTGTAATATATTTCAGAATTAATACAACCAATAAAGTTAGAACAAGAGTAGCCAATCACCTCCAAATTATTAGTCTGCATATATATAAGCATATAATCTATGCCTCCTTAAAGATCTCTCTTAATATTCTTTGCATCTCATTACGAATACATTTTTATATTACTCTGATATCTTCACAATATTCCAAATACAAATATTATCTTAGGACTAATGCAAACTTGAGCTTATATTAAAATGCTTCAACTGAAGCATATGAAGTATTTTTGATTTCCTATTTTCAGAAGTCAATCTTCAAGCTTTGACTTAAACTAAATTTATGATACCGCACAATGAGTTATTCTTGGTGAATAATCTTTATTTTGAATCTCTCAAAAATTTTGCCACTATAGGTCTCTTAAGGTAGACTTAAAATGTCTTTAAATCTATCTCTTTTAATTTTAATGCCAATGCAATAAGAAGCATCATATTCTTAATATCAAAACTCTTAGAGAGAAATTATTTCATCTCACATAATAAATTTTTATCATTAATTACAAGTAAAGTATCATCCACATATCGGACTAAAAAGTAAACTTTTCTTCCATTAAATTTCTAACATATACATTGATCAATAATATTTTCAAAAAATCCAAATGAAGTGCCCGTGTCATAAAATTATAAATACCATCAATAAAAAGTATATTTTAATCCATATATAGATCTATTAAGTGTGCACACTAATTAATCACCATCACTTGAAAAAAATCCTTCAATTTATTATATATAAACCTCCTTTTATAGCTCTCGATTAAAAAATGCAATTTTCACATCCATTACTTGTTACTCCAAATCAAAATATGCATAAATATCATGATCATTCTTAAGGATTTTTTTTCAAGTTATAGAAAAAAAATGTCTCATTTAAGTAATTCTCTTTTATTTAGAGTAATAAGTGTTGCTTTATATCCCTTGATGCTGCCTAGATTTCATCTAACCATAAATTGGAATTTTTATGACTCATGGATTGTGAAAATATTTTATGGTTTTTTTTTTTAGATCCACTAATAAACCATTAGGAATTATTTATCCTTTTTTTCAGCAAATATTCTTAATTTTGAAAAAAAAAATTTCTCTTAATGAGTTAGTTTTTAACTATATCTAATATTTAATAAATAGTTATATGTACTGGTTTATTTTTAACAACTTTTGGAATCTCAATTATTAGTTGTATAACATCCATTTGGATTTAAAAAGTTTTATGGATCATAATCAGCTTATCACTTTAAATAGTGGTCTATGCAGCTGTAAATTACTTTTTAGAAAACTAAATATTAGATCACTCTCATCGATGAAGTCATTTTCATAAAAATATTATATTTATTGATTCTATTATTCTAGTGTTATAAGATGAATGATAATTCTAATACACTTTAACTTTTTAGAATATCTAAAAAAAATATCCACTAATAGTTCTCATGTTTAGCTTCTTATCTTGTAGATTATAAACTATAATTTCACATGGATATACCCATATGTAGATTAGTACTCTTTTCCAATTCTAGATTTACAATACTATGTTGTTGTGTTTCTTGAATCCAGTAATTCAACATAAACAACAAACATTATAGAGTGTGATCAACATAATCCACACTAGATTCATTACACTGTTAACTCTCCATTTTTAATAAATGATCCTAGGGTAATTGAGATGGTGCTACACTAAACTTACTCACCAATGACGACAATTATTTTTTAGATTGATTTAGTCTATAAAGATGACAAATCTTGATAAAGGAAATAATTGGGGTTTTAGTGAGTTATGCTGAGAAAAGGATCTGTTAAGAACCACAACCCTTACTGAAACTTACTAACCAAAGTAACTAATTAAGATAATAACATTCCACTGATTTGAGGCCATTCGACCTGACCACATCCTGAAGGTTCACAAGCAGGATTGCTCCGACACCAATGGGTCAAAAAGGAAAGCATAAGGTTTTTAATGAGTCATACTGAGAAAGAGAATGTCAAATGGCAAATCCTTCACTTAGACTTAAAGAATTAAATGGTATCTTGCCCCATTAAAGTTTCACTTCATGTGAATTAACCAATCCTGGTCACATCATGATAGTGCCAAAATGAGGTTGCTCCAACACCGTCATATCTTGAAAATAAGAACAAAGAGTATGAAAATATGTTTTAGGAACACTTTTGGTTAGAACTTGTTTCAATATGTGCATATCCACTTAAATAGCTTCAGTCTACAAGAATTTTGATAGTTTGGAGCTACTAATCTTGCTTATCACTATGATCATTAATATTTGATTTCTTCTTTCAGCCACTAAATTTTAGTTAGATGAAAGAGAAAAATTATATTGGGGAAAAATCTCATTTTTCAAAAAAAAATATTACAAATAAATCAATCACTTGATCATTTTTAGTGAATCTCCCATAATGATTACCACCTCTATCATACTGATACACCAAAATAATGTGCAATTTTATGTATTCATTTAATGCTTAAATTTGGTGATATGTGATATTGCACTTTAAATTGCACTTTAAAAAAGGATATTTTTATGTTTTGTTGCAGGCATATCGATTTTAGGCAATTGCAGCAAAAAGAAGCAGAAAGGAAGCAATTTAGAGTTAAAATGAAAGATTTCAACATCCTGACGCTAGAGACACCATTTTTCAGAGAGCTGGTGCTAGAGACACTAGAAATTGGCATCAGAGACACCATTTTACAGAGAAGAACGCCAAAAGTGTCAGAATTAGCGCCAGAGGTGCCAGCATCCAGAACAACCCAGACTTCAGTAGGCTGGCGCCAAAGGCACCAGAGACAAAATAAGAAAGAGTAAGGTGGTTAGTGATTATTTTTGAGCAATTTTTGAAGGTTCCAATCTATTCAAACACCTCATGGTGTGATTCAATGCATCTTGACACTTTGGAAAGGCTATTGAATGAAGGGACTTGTCTCTTGATGTGAAGAAATGTGCCTTTTAGGAAAACAGAAGGAATTTTGAATTCTCTTTGAAATGAAGGCTCACCAATATTATTAAGAGAATAGTCTAGAGAAGAAAGAGGGTGGCAGCAAGATTTGAATAGAGTATTTTGTGTGAGAGAGAAGTCTTTGGAGAAGAGATGATTTTCTTCTAGAGTTGTAATAATGTTAGCCATTAAGAAGGTGAGAGATTTATTCTTCATTATATTTCAAGAGAGAATTGAGTGTGATTGTAAAGAGAGAAAGTGCTTGAAGGGAACTTCAAAGGGATTTGCTTGAGAATGAGTGTTGAGAATGAGTGTTAGATAAGTTGAGTTCTCTACTTTCTTTATTTTATAAAATTGTTTTATATATGAAATCTATGTTTAATAATATCCTTCTCATGAATTCTGAGTAGTCTTCTTTATCTTTCTCCCTACAAAGAGATATAATTTTGTTAAGAATTAATTTTGTTATATATGGTTTTAAATGTCAATAAATTGTAATGATTCAAACTTTGATCTTCATTTAGTTTTTGATCTGACCAATTGAAATGTTAAAATTTGTTGAGAAATATAAGATCTGAAAAAGCTATGCTTTTTGAAACAAGATAAGAGTCACATTCAATTTCAAGGGTGAGAATGTAGTTCATGAGGTTGTATGAAAATAAATAGAGAAATATACTTTGATGGGTGCAAAATTTGAGATTTTAAGGTGACAGATTAAAATCTCCAATTTTGTTCAGTTGCTGGAAACTTAAGAGAGACTGTTAGCCCTCAGGGAGGGAGAAGTGAGAGCTCTTGAGTGGCAGCCAGTATCCTCACAACCTAACCATTGATTGAGGAATCAAACTCTGAATTAGTCAATATTCTTTATGCACTCTCAGAGGGTAAAGAGTATGATTACTCCTATTTGGCAAAATACAATTTTATATGTATTTTAAATGCTTTTAATTACTTCACAATCCATAAACTCATTGTAAAAGGAAAAGATGTTTTATTAAACTTTAACACTTTGGTACAAATTTTTTTTTATTATTTATAATTTTAATTTTGAAGTTTAGCAATTAGTTACGTTAACTTAGTTCTTTTAATTGCATTTCATTTAGCGTACATTAAATTTACTTTAGATTTATTTTGTTTACTTAAGTTATATAGTTTGAATATTGTATTTGATGTTATAACCATAAGAATTTCCAACTCCTTGTGAGATCAATATTTATGACTCCATTATAGCCCTTTATTACTTGAGCGACACATATACTTGCGATATTATTACGGGTTGATAACTTAAAGATTTTAAAAGATAAAACTATTTATACTGAAATTATTTTTATTGAGATTTAACTGCATATTTACTACTCGTACTGCTGTGTGTGTATTGTAATATTGAAAAATATTTACAACGCACTACAAAACTGCCTGTTGACCTCACTTTTGGTTGAGGTCTAGAAATTTCTTTAGTAGCCTAGGTCTAGCTATAGGACTTTCCTACTGACTAGTCTTAGAAAACTAGAAAAGGTACCCTCACCATTAGAAACTTAAAACTCTTCTCTTTACTCAACTTGAAGTTCCACATATTGGTCATAACCTCTACCACTTAGTAGGTAAGATCATTATGAGAGAACTCAAG
>NW_018164912.1:170870-171367 GCF_001263595.1 Phalaenopsis equestris
TGAAGAATCTCTGATTGAGGCTAAACCTCTCGGAGCAAAGGTATAACCTCAGTCACTCTCCCGAGCCTTCGCGAGCTCTTCATTTATGATGGCTTGATTTCATAGTATGTTTACCATATAGATGTGTTTGTCTCTTCAAAACGAACAATTTAAAAAAAAAATCATCAAAATCCATTAAGAAACGAGAGAGATATTAAAGTTTTAAATTAGAGGGCTCTCGGTTAAGGCAATCATGTACGATGAACGGATGTCGTCCATTCTCGCGTGTATTGAATGGATGGCGGAGATCAAGCCGGATAATCCTTTGAAACGATACGGCGGGCCGCGTGGCAGCTGACTCAAAAGGCGGCGTCCGCGTCGAATAAAAGCGTGCCGCGTGGCTGTTCGACGGATCCGATGATCCAGTCAGCCTGCGGTTTGAATAAATAATAGGGGTATTTAATAAATTCAGAAAATAGCCCCTAAACTTCAAAAATCCATATCTTTGCATAAAAATT
>NW_018164912.1:171417-172079 GCF_001263595.1 Phalaenopsis equestris
CATTAATTTGATGCATAAATTATTTTTAAAAAATAAATTAGGGTTAGGGGTTTTTCAATTCTCCATTCATATGGAATTAATGCCTTAACACTAAAGTTTTATATGTTGTAGCCTCTATCTAGGTGCACAATTTGAGCATTTTTTCAAAGACATAGGAGATCTCTAGACAAAGATATTAATTTTCTAGGTTTTTATGCATTTTTTTATTCAAATAATTATAGAAAATTGTATGTGGCTTTAAAAATTCTACAAAAATTCATGTAAGTTCCCTATGGATAGAGTAGTTTTAAGAAATAATTTCATGATTTTTAAGAATCAAAATAATACTGTTTTGAGAAAACCTTAATTTGCTTAAAATATTTAATTTGAAGCACACAGAGATTAAAATCACTTGATTTTTACTCTCCACTGTGGCTCATGAGTCAAAGAACTCACCATAAAAATTTCAAAGAATTTGGAGATCATTTAATATTTTTAATTAATTTTTAAAAGTGACTATCAAATTTGAAACTTAAATGATTTTTAAAAATCAAAATATAACTCAAAAAATTATCAAACTTAGTTTTTTGAGTTCTCTGATATCAGGGAGATTTAATAAAAATAAAAAATCTATTTAAAATAAAAACTTGATTTTTAGGTTATTTTTAATTATTTTTAATAAT
>NW_018164912.1:181583-184360 GCF_001263595.1 Phalaenopsis equestris
CTCTTTCATCTAAACTATGAAAATTATGGGGTTAGTTTGACTTCATTTTTTTCAAAATTAAAATTTTTTAAAAATGTCCTTCCGAAACGGGCAACGGGATTTCAATTCCGATGACCGACAACTTCTTACGGGCAAACCCCACACCAAAAATAGTGCCGACACTGCCTGAATCAAGTTTTTGACGCCGTTGTCAGGGAGTAACGGTAAATTACTTAATAATTTAGAACATTTTATTTGAATTGAAAAAAAATTATTGTAGTTTAATTAAATATTTTTATATTTTAGTGTGTTTTTTTATTTGTATTGCTTATTATGTTTGTGTATGCATGGTTTAAGATTGGTAGGTTTAATACCTTACAATTCAGAGTTAGAAAGAATAATTAAAAAAATTTAGAAACAACAAAAGGAGTTAGAAAATTTGAAAAAAATGGATACAAGCTTAAATAATTCTGGAATTGAAAATGAACATCACCAGAGACGTTTAAGAGATTATGTTAATCCTACAACAGATGAAATTCATTTGAATCTACAAAACCTTGATGTAGCTGCTAATTCATTTGAGCTTAAACCTGTTATTATCCAAATGGTACGAAATAATCAATTTGGGGGAAAACTAATACGCCTAAAATATATAGTGTTTTTAGACACATTTTTATACCTATTTTTCAGATATTGCGCTTTAATGGAAGACATTTTTGTGTTTTTCATTCAGGTACAGATAAAAATGTGAAAAATGCTTAAAGGAGTGAAAAATGATCAAATTTGGAGCAAATAGGTGAAAATGTGCAAAAGTGTTTTGGCGCCTACGCGCCATAAACAGAGAAGGTCGTGCCTAAGCGCTAGAGACCCCGCGCATATGCACCAGTGGCAGTTATTGTATGAGTAAATTCAATTTTTGAATTTTGAAGAGGTCTTTGAGGCACCTATTGGCTTAATAGGTGGTTACAACCACCATGGATGGAAATATTTGTGAAAGTATGCATCTCTTGGGGAAATAAATTGAATCAAGACACATTTTGAAGAGGTACCAATATTTTGAAGAGATACCAAGGGAAGAGATACCAAGGTACCTCTTGGAAAATTATAAAAGAAGGAAGAGAAGACTTGGAAAAGAGTCCTGAAAAGGTCCAAAAAGGTATGGGGTCCTAAAAGTCTTGGGAAAGTTTTGAAAGTTCAAAAATTAGGGAGTTAATTGGAGAGATTTTCAGGCACCACATATTTATCCTTTTTATTTTAGTTTTATATTGAGAGTGTTGTAAAAGAAAAGAGATTCAAAGGAACTTCAAGAGTTTGGTGGAGGACTTAAGATAAGTCCTTATCTTTTTGTTTTAAACTACTTTTGGTTTTAATGGAGACTTGTTGTTGGTTTGATAAAGTGTGGCTTTGTTTTCTCCATGGATTCTGAGTAGTTTTCTTTATCTTTCTTCTTAAAATGATAATTAATTAAGTGTTGGATGGAAGTTGTGGAGAGTATTGATCTTTAATATTGGAAGAAGTTGTGATGATTTATATCTATGTACCTCATTTACTTCTTGATTTAGCTAGTCCAGATGTTAAAATTTGTTGTGAGAACATGTAAGAATCGGGCTGGTATTGTCTCAGTCAACAATTCAAAAGAATTACATGAGGTTGTATGAATGAGAATGTAGTTTATATGATTGAGTGCAAATAAATAGAGAAATATTCATTGAAGGGTGTAGAGTTAGAGGACTTTAAAGTGACTAGTTAAAGCCCCCAACTTGGTTTATTATTTTAGGTTCTGATATGAGATATTATCTCCCAAGTGGAGGGAATCAAGGGGAACTCTAGAGTGAGAGCTGGTATCTTCTCTTCCTAGCCGGTCTTCAAAACTATTTAAACTTTAAAGTAGCGTAGCCAATGTTCTTTATTCTTTATAGCATCTCTAGTAAGGGTAAATAATATTATTGCTCCTATTTGACACAACACAATATGCATACTTCCACTACAAAATTCCTATACTTATTACTGATTTATAATAAGGAGAAAGATATTTTCATATTTAGTGCTTTCCTTCTATAAAAACTCAAGTTATCTTTTTAAGTTTGTTATGTTTTTGTCAAAATATCAAAATTACCAAAAATTTTTGAACTTTCTTTACTTAAAAAAACATCTTTAGTTTAAATAATTTTCTTTTTAAAAATAGAAAGTTTTTCAAAAAGTGCATATTACATATCTTCTTTGTGGGTTCGATATTCAGGTCTTGATTAAAAAGTCCTATATTACTTGATAACGATACATATACTTATGTAGTATCCCAATATATATAGATTAAAAGTTAAATTCTTATTTTTCTTCAAGATCAAGTTTTTGGTTTTGTTGCGAAATAAGGAGATATACGTGAAAAATATAATCAAAATTATTGTTATACTGTTGCATATAAGTAGTTTTGGGGTCAAGTTTTTAGCGTCATTGCCGGGGAAGTGAAGTGAAAATTGTAAAGAATATATTAATTTAAAAGCAAATTTATATTTTTAGAAATTCTTATATAAACTTTAAGTTATTGTATTTTATTTTATGTGCGTATGGTTTTGTTTTATTTTATGTTAGTGTATGTGTAGTTCAGGTTCTGAAGGACTAGTACCCTACGACTTTGAATTAGAGAGAACTGTTAGAAAAATCAGAAAAACCAAAAAAATTAAAATCTTGAAAAATCCAAAAAAAATACAGAAATGACAAACCAAAATGATCAAAATGCTGAAATTCATCAAGAGTTTAGACCTTTAAGAGATTATGTCAACCCTACTGTAGATGAACTT
>NW_018164912.1:184984-187862 GCF_001263595.1 Phalaenopsis equestris
AATGAATTTTTCTCAACCAATTTCCATGATTGAAGAGAATTCATTAGGCCGAATGATAGATACTCAAGCATCATTAGAAACTTTGAATGCCATAAATAATAAGCAGAATAACTCATATTTAAATTACTATAACCCAGGTTAGAAAAACCATCCCAACTTTAATTAGAATAACAATTCAGGTGGTAATAATCAGCAATGGGGGAACAACCAAGTAAACCCATTGGCAAACTGGAACAATCAAGGGAATAATAATTGTAGATCTACTTATCCTTCAGGTTTCAACAGTAATACACAATTTAAGGAGAAGAGGTTGTCTATAGAAGAAGTGGAGTTAAAAATGAGAAATAACTACAAAGTCAAGGAGCTACAATTAGAAATATTGAGAATCAACTTGGGCAAATAGAAAATTCATTAAGTAGTAGGTCCCAAGGAACACTTCCTAGTAATACTAAATCAAATGCAAAAGACCAGCATAAAGAGCAAGTAAAAGTTGTTCAACTTAGAAGCAGAAGAGAGTTGGAAAGTAAGGTTTAAAAAGAAATTGAAGTGGAGAGAGAAGAAATTGGGAGAGAGAAGAAATCAAAAGAGGATGCTCCAAAATATTCTGAAAGACCTATTTCTCCACTAAAAATTGATTTGGAAAAACCACCACCTCCATTTCCTCTGAGATTTCATCAGCAGAAGTTGGATAAGCAATTTTCAAAATTTCTGGAAATATTTAAGAAGCTTATAATTAATATTCCATTTGCTGAAGCATTAGAACAAACACCGAGCTATGTAAAGTTTATGAATGAAATTCTCAACACGAAAAAGAAGTTTGAAGATAATGAGACTGTTGCACTTGGTGAGGAGTGCAGTGGTATAATTCAGAAAAAGCTTCCAGAAAATCTTAAAGATCCTGGTAGCTTTACAATTTCATGTGCAATAGGAGACAAATTTTATGGGAAAGCTTTATGTGATTTAGGTGCATACATTAACCTTATGCAATTTTCAATATTTAAAAGATTGAGATTAGGAGAAACAACCCCTACTTCTGTAACTCTGCAGTTAGCAGATTGTTCGATAACATACCCTAAAGGAGTTATAGAAGATGTCATTGTGAAAGTGGATCAATTTATCTTTCCTGTTGATTTCATTGTGCTAGAAATGGAGGAAGATAAACTTTCCTAGCCACAGGAAGAGAAATGATAGATGTGCAGAAAGGGGAATTAACAAAGCGCGTTAATAATCAAATTGTTACTTTCAATATTTCAAGATCAATGAAATATCCTGCAAAAGGTAAAGATGATGAATATTATAGGATGGATGTTATAAGATATCTAAGTGAATGCCATTTCAAAACAACTTATGAAGAAAAATTTGAAGAAAAATATTTGAAACACGAGCAAAAAAAGGAATTAGATTGATGTGAAGAAATTTTTAAGGAAGATTCAAACTATGTTGAAGAAAGTTTTGAAATTTTGGACACGATAGACAAAGAAAAATCATTTTGTCCATCAATTGAAAAACCTCCAGAACTTGAGTTGAAGTAATTTCCTCAAAATTAAAGATGGAAGAAGATGAAAGGTTGATGAAAATTCTGAAAAATTTTAAGAAAGCCTTTGGATGGACAATTGTTGATTTAAAGGAGTCAGTCCTTCAATTTGTATGCATAGAATTCATATGGAAGAGAATTGAAAACCCAGGGCTGTTCCTCAAAGGAGACTGAATCCTGTTATGAAAAAAATTGTTAAGAAAGAAATTTTAAAGTGGTTAGATGCTGGAATTATCTGCCCTATTTCAAATAGTACATGAGTTAGACCAATTCACTGCATTCCTAAGAAAGGAGGAGTAATTGTAACTGTGAATGAACATAATGAATTAATACCTACTAGATAAGTTATAGGTTGGCGAATATGCATTGATTATAGAAAATTAAATCTTGCCACTAGGAAAGATCATTTTCCATTACCCTTTCTAGATCAAATGCTGGATAGACTAGCTGGGTATAAATACTTTTATTTTTCTGGATAGATATACTTGTTATCACCAAATACAAATATCTTCTGAGAATCAAGATAAAACAACTTTTACCAGTTCTTATGGTACTTTTTCTTTTAGAAGGATGCCCTTTGGTTTATGTAATGCCTCTGCTACATTTCAAAGATGTATGATGTCAATTTTTTGTGATTTAATTGAACAAGGGATTGAATTATTCATTGATGATTTTTTAGTGTTTGGAACTTCATTTGACTCATGTTTAAAACATTTATATAGAGTTCTTAAGTGCTGTGAAGAAATAAATTTAGTCCTTAATTGGGAAAATTGCCAATTTATGGTAGTAGGAGGAATTATATTAGGTCATCAAATATCAGAAAATGATGTGGAAGTAGATCCTACTAAAATTTAAGTGATCACTAATTTACCTTATCCAACAAATGCAAAGGAAATTAGGAGTTTTTTTAGGATATGTTGGATTGTACAGGTGATATATTAATAACTTTTCAAAGATTGCTAAGCCTTTATGCCATTTACCGGAGAAAAATGCAATTATTAATTTTGATGAAGAATGCCTAAAATCTTTTAATTTATTAAAAGAAAAATTAATCACTGCACCAATTATAGTTTCACCAAACTGTGAAAACCTTTTGAATTAATGTGTAATGCTAGTGATTATACTACAGGAGCTGTTTTAGGACTATGATAAAATTTTCAAAATAATTTACTATGCTAGTAAAACTCTTGATGAAACTCAAATCAATTATACAACAACTGAAAAAGAGTTATTAGCAATAGTACATGCTTTTGATAAATTTAGATCACAATTAATCGGAACTCATTGTGTAGTGCATACAGATCATTTTGCTATTAAGTACTTAATGAAAAAGAATGATGTTAA
>NW_018164912.1:187886-188222 GCF_001263595.1 Phalaenopsis equestris
AGATGGATTCTTCTGATGCTAAACCAAGACTTATAAGATGGATTCTTCTTTTCCAAGAGAAAAGGGGACTAATAGTAGATTGGAAGGGAACTGAAAATCAAATTGCTGATCATTTGACTAGGCTTGAGTTAGAAAAACCTCTCTATTTTGAAAAAGAAATTAATGAACTTTTTCCAGATGCAAAACTGTTCACTATTACTGAGTGGTGTGTTCCGTGGTATGCCAACATTGTGAACTTTATTGTTAGCGATATTATACCCTATGGAATGACTTACCAACAAAAGAGGAAATTTATTTCTGAAGCTAAGACTTATTTTTGGGATGACCCATTTTTAT
>NW_018164912.1:189020-200654 GCF_001263595.1 Phalaenopsis equestris
GATTATTGCAATTAAATGAGCATGAAGAGATAAGGAATGAATCTTATGAGAGTGCCAAGATTTATAAAGAAAAGATGAAGATGTGGCATGATCGAAGGATTCTTACTAAAATTTTTCAGCCAAGACAACAAGTTTGCTATATAATGCAAGGTTAAGATTATTTCCAGGCAAACTTAAGTCCAGGTGGATAGGCCCATTTGTTGTGATAAAAGTTTATCCTTATGGAGCTGTGGATATTAAAGATCCTAAGTATGAGAAAATATTTAATGTTAATGGACATAGACTGAAACCATATTTTATAGAGGATTGGCATAAACTTAATGATGGAATTATGTTGGGTCAACAAGACTAAACACTGGTTACGTCGGGCTGACGAAGTAAAACCAAGCGCTTTGTGGGAGGCAACCCATAATTATTAGAGTGTTTTTATTTTAATTGTTGTTCTATGTGTGATTAAGAAAATTGGAGTAGTATTTTTTAAAATTTTATGTGTTAGTAAAGATTTTAAGACTTTATTTAGTGACCAAGACATGTTAGAATGAGAATTTGGATGTTAAGTTGACTAGTGCAAAAATATGCACTGGCGCTTAAGCGTCAGATCCAACGCTTAAGCACGACAGTTGAAATACATGTGCAAAATTAAGATTCTAAAAGGTTTAACCGCTACTTAGTTTGTAAAAACGTGCCAAGACAATTTCTAAACATGTCTAGGAGTTATTGGAAGGATTTAGGCCTATAAATAGAAGGGTTTTGTGAAGGAATTTCACCGCAGATCATTTCTAGCCCTAAAAGTCTAAGAGAAAGTGAGATTTTGAGAAAATGTTTTCATGGGAGATGGATTTGAAGAAGAAGGAAGAAACCATGAGGAAGAGGTTCATTAGTCAAAGTGAACAACAGATGTATATTGGTTTCTTAGTTGTTAGTATTGAAGGGATATCAGAGAAGATCAACAAAATTGAGATACTATAGCTTTATTGGAGTCCAAGGTACTTGAGTTGCATGCACATCTAGAGCACATTGGATGGCAATTGAAGATGCAATTTAGCCACATAAGTTATATAGAGGAAGCAGATAAGGAGATGTTCATAAAGCAAAAGTGGATTGAAGAAGATAGTATCAAAGCTCGTCACCACCATTTGTTTTATCAACTCTATATTCCTGGAGAGACTAATGAAAGACAGAAATTTGTTCCTTTGAATGAAGAATGGAATTAAGTTTAGTGTTAGAGTTTGTGTGTTAGAAGTTGTTGTTTTCAAGTGGTTTAGTGTTTAAGTCTTGTTTTAGAATTTATGACTTCTTATATGTGTTTAATTGTGAAATGATTGTTATGTATTTATATTTAAGAAAATTTTCTC
Source organism: Phalaenopsis equestris (assembly GCF_001263595.1). Lineage (NCBI taxonomy): Eukaryota > Viridiplantae > Streptophyta > Magnoliopsida > Asparagales > Orchidaceae > Phalaenopsis > Phalaenopsis equestris. The sequence continues at coordinate 190,376 of NW_018164912.1, forward strand.
ATCCAAAACTATTTGGAGTGAGAATTAAGTGTTTAAAGGTATTTGTACTTGTTTGTGAGGAAAAATTGGACCTCAACCAAAAGTGAGGTCAACATTCTCGATTTGAAATAGTTATTAAGGAGAATTTTGAGATAAAGAAGAGTTACAGGAAGTTTAAAATAGTCATTTAAGTGCTATTAGACCATTTAGGGATGGTTTACTTAGGCAAATAGTGCATTTTACTTTAATTTAAAATTTTTGAAAATCGTGCACTAGGGCCTAAGTGCCACATCTCGCGCTTAAGCGCTAGCAAACCCGAGAGGCAGGCGCCTAAGCCCCATTTACCCGCTCTTAAGCGTTGGTTCACGAAAACCGGTTTGCAAATGGTTAAAAGTGAAATTTTGGCTAAAAAATCACCATTTTTACTGCTCCCGTCGCCTTCAACCTCTCAAAATTACAATTTTGGAAGGCTACGACACATCTAAAGTGAAGATTTCTTGGTGGAATCAAGTGAAATTTGCTATATCCAAATTCCTTGAGGTAAGAGCTTTACTTCTATGAAAAAAATTTGGATTTTCACTATGTATTTTGAGCACATTTTGAGAAATTTGAAAATTTACTATTCATGATGAAAAATGAGAGAAAGATCTATGGAAATTGCATGGGAAGTGTAGTTTATACTTTGGAGGTTTAGTTTAGTAATTTATACTTGATTTTTGAAGTTATTTTTGGAATTTATAAAATTTGTAGAATGTGTTTTGATTCGAGTAAATTTGTTAGTTTGAAGGCTCAGGATCGGTACAGTGATGTGTTGCAATAACGAAAACTGATTCAGGAGCAATGTTTTAGGAATCCAGGTGGAGACGTAGAGGATTTGATTGTTCGCCGACCGTGGGAACGATTCTGCTGTTTCTCTACTGTAGCAGTTATTTCTGTTGCCAGGGAGTTCTATGCAAACCTCCCTGAGGCTGAAGACAATAGAGTCATGGTTCGAGAAAAATTGGTACCTTTTTCACCGGAAGTAATTAACTTGTTTTATCATCTGCCACCCGATAAGTTATGTTTTTATGCAAATTATAGTCCGACTGAAGCGGAGTTAGACGAAATTATTTCTTACTTGACTGTTGGAAGAGGACTTTGGAAGATCACTAATGAGAGGAGAGTCAACTTCCCAACTTCAAAGTTATGTACACCTTCAAAGGCCTCGCACTAATTTATTTTTGTTCGTCTGCTACCAACAAATCATCTCAGTGAAGTGACCAGAGAGAGAGCGAAGTTAAATTATTTTATCCAGGAAGGAAAGCTCATCAACATAGGAGCTTTGATTTGTTCGACTATCATCAGTTCTGCCACTGCCTTTACTACTGCAGATCTGGGATTTGATTCCTTGATCTTTTCTTTGTGTGAGCAGGCTAGAGTTAAATATGATAGTTGAGAGGAAGAGTTGTTATTGGGAAAGCCCATCACTAAGGTGAATGTGAAGATTTATTATGAGCATTCTATTTTTGGCTGGAGAGGAGGATTTTCTATGAGTTATGGAATGGAGACGTCTGCTGCTTCTACCTCTACTGTTTCTACATCTAGACCATCTACCTCACGTGCTTCTACATCTAGAGGCGAGTCTACTGAGATCCAAGATCAATTATTGCAGAGGATAATAGATAATATTAACTATATTGTGATGATAGGGTAAAAAATTTAGAGCGTTTTGCAGATCATACTGATAGGTATAATAGGAGAAAAAAGTGATTATGAAGAGTAATTTCACTCATCTTTGGAGAGCCTCATTAGGGGTAACCAAGGAGTGCAATTTCCTTCATATCCTAGATACCCTGATTATGAACCTGCAGAAGTTTGGGATAGCGGTGATTCAGAGGATGAGGAGTAGAACTGAGAGATTTATTTTTATGATTGTAATATGATATGAACTATGTGGTCTGGGCTTGCTACATTTGCATCTGTGTGTTGATTTGAACTATGTGATGTGGTTTGGACTTTTATTTTTAATTGTATTGTAATGTTTGTGTTAGTTAATAGTTTGTTTTAAAAATTTAGGGTAGCAACTGTTGTGAGTTTTGTGATTTAGTTAGTTTAGAACTTAGCTTAATTCTATGTCTTTTGAAAAGATGAAAATCTTGCTAACTTAGGTCTTAAATATTAAATTTCAGACACTGCTACCCTACATTTTTCTTTTATCTTGTTAGTGTGTTCATTTTTATGTTGAGATTGTGAAGTCAAGTTAGTGTGTTAGTTTGTTTTTATGTTTATACCACTATTTAGAAGTCTATTGAATCTCTACATGTTGAATTGAAATGAAAATATTAGAAAATTTGATCAAAATTAATTTTACTCCTATTTTTAGTTTTATACTTGTATCATTATGGTATAAAAATTCCTGTTAGCAATTATTTTAATTTTCATTCCTTCTTATATATATTTGAAGCTAAACTATTTAATTTATTAAATATTTAAGTTTGGGGGGATGAAAAATATTTTTAAAACTTTAATTTTATTTGTTCTCAAATAAACTACAAGTGAATTTAAACTACAACTACAAGTGAATTTGATTTGAAAAGAAAAATTGATCATGTATATGAAGTTATATTAGGGAAGTAAAATTTGATTTTAGAAATGTGTATAAGAATTTACTTGAAATTTTGAGTAAAGAAGAAAAACTTTAAGTTAAAAGTTTTTAGTGTAGAAAATGATTAATATAAGTAACTATCTTTAGTAAGAACCATTGTATTTTTGAAAATTTTAGAAATTTGAAAATTTTAGAAATTTGAAAATTTTAAAAATTCAGATTTTTTTTAATACTTAAATTGCTTTTATTAAAAATAATTTTAAAAGATCTTATTATACTTATAAGTAAAAGTTTTGTATCAAGACTTTGCTTTAGGAAAGGAAAAGTAGAATTCAAAATTATTAAAGGCCTATTCAGATATAATAATCCTTGCCTTAGAAAAGAAAAAGAAGAAGAAAAGAAAAAGAAAAATAAAAAGAAAAAAAAATGAAGAAGAAGAAGAAGAAAAAGTGAGGGAGGAGAAAGTAAGTAAAATTATTCTTAATAAAAATTTTTAAGGCGAGATAAAGAAGGAACTAAATTTTAAATTTGGAAAAAAATCTATATTTGTGAATTAGATAGGAACTCATATTTTCATCTTTCTTGACATTAAAAATTTCTAAACTTTAAGTTGGTATCATTTACTGAATATTTTTTCTAAATTGGACTACTATATTTCTAAATCTAAATTTTAGTAACTCTTAAAGAAACTCATATACATATCATACATATTTAGTTTTTAAAGATTGAAGTGTCACTTGAGGACAAGTAACATTTTAAGTATGGGAGATTTTGATACGCCTAAAATATATAGTGTTTTTAGAGACATTTTTATACATATTTTTGAGATATTGCACTTTAATGGAAAGTATTTTTGTGTTTTTCTTTTAGGTACAGGTAAAAATGTGAAACATGCTTAAAAGAGTGAAAAAGGATCAAATTTGGAGCAAATAGGTGAAAAATATGTAAAAGTGTTTTGGCGCCTAAGCGCTGGTTAAACAGAGAAGGCCGCGCTTAAGCTTTAGTGGCAGTTATTAGATGAGTAAATTCAGTTTGTGCCAATTTTGAAGAGGTTTTTGAGGCACCTATTGGCTTAATAGATGGTTACAACCTCCATGGATGAAAATTATTGCAAATGGATGAATCTCTTGGAGAAATACATCAAATGGCATATTTTGAAGAGATAACAAGGCACCTCTTGGAAAAATTCTAAAAGAAGGAAGAGAAGAGTTGGAGAAGAGTCAAGAAAAGGTCCGACAAGGTGTGGGGTCATGTAAGTACTGGGAAAGTTTTGAAAGTTAAAAACTTGGGGAGTTAGTTGGAGAGATTTTCAGGCACCGCATATTTATCCTTTTTGTTTTAGTTTTTTATTGAGAGTGTCATAAAAGATAAGAGATTCAAAGGAACTTCAAGAGTTTGGTGGAGGACTTGAGATAAGTTTTTATCTTTTGTTTTAGACTACTTTTGGTTTTAATTGAGACTTGTTGTTGGTTTGACAATGATTTCTACTTTTAAACTAAAGTGTGGTTTTGTTTTCTCCATGGGTGAGTAGTTGTTCTGAGTAGTTTTCTTTATCTTTCTTTTTAAAATGATAAGTAATTAAGTGTTGTATCAAAGTGGTGGAGAGTATTGATCTTTAATGTTGGAAGAAGTTGTGATGATTTAAATTCATGTACTTCATTTACTTCTTGATTTCACCAATCCAGATGTTAAAATTTTTTGTGAGAACATGTAAGAATCAGGCTGGTATGTCTCACTCATCAATTAGAAAGAATCACATGAGGTTGTATGAATGAGAATGTAGTTCATATGATTGAATGAAATAAATAAGGAAATATTCATTGAAGGGTGTAGAGTTAGAGGACTTTAAAGTGACAGGTTAAAGCCTCCAACTTGGTTTATTATTTTAGCTTCTGATACGAGATGTTAGCCCCCAGGTGGAGGGAATCAAGGGAACTCTAGAGTAAGAGCTAATATCTTCCCTGTTTAGCCGGTTACCAGAACTATTCAAACTTTAAATTAGCCAATGTTCTTTATAGCATCTCTAGTGAGGGTAAAGAATATTATTGGTTCTATTTGACATAATACAATATGTATACTTCCACAACAGAATTCCTATACTTATTACTGATTCATGATAAGGAGAAAGATATTTTCATATTTAGGGTTTTTCTTCTAAAAAACTCAAGTTAACTTTTTAAGTTTGTTATGTTTTTGTCAAAATATTAAAATTACCAAAAGTATTTAAACTTTCTTTACTTTTTATTTACTACAAAAATATGTTTAGTTTAAATAATTGTCTTTTTGAAAATAGAAAGTTTTCCAAAAAGTGCATATTGCATATCTTCCCTGTGGGTTCGATATTCAGGTCTTATTCAAAAAGCTCAATATTACTTGATAATGATACATATACTTGCGTATAAATTAAAAGTTAAATTTATGTTTTTCTTCGAGATCAAGTTTTTGGCTTTGTTGCAAAATAAGGAAATATAAGTGAAAAATATAATCAAGATCATTGTTATACTATTGCATATAAGCAGTTTCGGGATCAAACACCGACTGAAAATCCTAACTTACACCTTGCTAATTTTCTAGAATTGTGTGCTACATTTAAATATGATGGAGTGTCAAATGATGTCATCAGACTTAGACTATTTCCTTTTCCATTAAGGGATAAAGCTAAGATGTGGTTAAACTCGTTAGCACCCAGATCTATCAAATTTTGGGGAGACTTATCACAAAATTGTTTATCTAAATATTTCTCACTATCGAAAACTGCTAAGCTTAGAAATGATATTAAATTTTTTTATCGGTTTGAAGGAGAATCAATTTATGAAGCTTGAAAAAAATTTAAACATCTCCTTAGGATGTGTCCACACCATGTATTGCCAGATTGGTTAACAATTCAAACTCAATTCAAACTTTTTATAAATAATGGATTGGTTGGATCTCTTAGATCTATAATTGACACTGCTACTGGTGAATCATCGATGTGAAAACAATTTGATGAAACATATTTTTTAATTAAAGAGATGACTACAGGTACACAAAAAAGTACTATTTTATGTATACTTTTTATGCTTATTTTGAGTATACATAAAATTTTACATTAAAGCATAATCTCATAAAATAGTACATTAAAGCATAATCTTTTAAAGGTCTCTAATGATGTTCTAGTGAATATTTTCATTTTGAGTTAGAATATCCTATTAAACCAATGAAAATTATTGTAAAAAGACCACCACCTCCATTTTCTCAAAGTTTGAAATACTGTAAGAAAGATAATCAATTGACTAAATTTTTGTAAATATTGAGGAAATTGACAATAAATATTCCATTTGTTGAAGCGCTAGAATAAATGCCAAGTTATGTGAAGTTTATGAAGGATATGCTTAATAAAAAAAGAAAGTGCTAGAATAAATGCCAGTTGCACCTAGTTAGAGTGTAGCATAATAATTCAAAAAAAACTTCTTGAAAAACTTAAAGATCCTGGTAGTTTTACTATTCCTTGTTCTATTGGCAAAATATTTTTTTTAGAAAAAGCTTGGGTCGTCTCTAACACCTAAACTAAGGCTGAACCTCAACCTAGGGCTTCACATTTAGTGGATTTGAGGAGATTTCAAACCTAAAGGTCTTGGATTTCATCTTCTTATGGTAAGAGCTTCACTTTAACTTAGAAATTTTTTATTTTCGTCATGGATTTACCCTACATGTTGAACATCAATTTGAAATTTTTTTAAAGAAGTTTAAAGAGAACCCATGATGAAAAGCTTCTTACCAAATATTACTCATTTTGGAGTTTAATTTATGATATTGTGAATTTATTTGGATTTTATTTTGAATTTATATAGAAATTCTTATTGCTCCAAGAGTAAAGAGAGGAAAGCATATGGGAGATTTCTATGCAAGGAGATTTGTTAATTTTAAGGATCAACATAATTATAATACTCAAATTGTCTCATGGAAGATAATTCAGGAGCAAGCATTTTCAAATCCAGAAGGAGAGATCAAAAGGCTAATTATTGTTCGGAAATGAGAAACTTCTTGCTACTTCACCATAGTAGCCATTATTCCTGTGATTCGAGAATTCTATGCTAATCTTCGAGTGATAACGGATGATCACATTTATGTTCAAGCTAAGAAAGTTGAGTTTACTCTAAGAAGAATCAATGAACTTTATGGAACTTTATGGACTGAGAAATGATGGACTGAGAAATGCATTTCATTGTGAGTATGATGCATTTGTGATGACAGATTCATCACTTAATGAAGTAATTGTCTATCTGACTGATGGAAGAGGAGAATGGAAGGTTAAAAATAATCAAAAAGTCAATTTCTCCACTTCTATGTCAAATGTTCAATCTAAGGCATGGAATTACTTCATCTATGCAAAGTTGCTTCCAACTACCAGAGCCAAGTCACTAAGGGAAGAGCAGTGCTGAATTTTTGCATTCAACAAATGAAAGCAATTGATATTGGTGCTCTTATTGTGCATAATGCTCGGAGCATTGCTAGAAGTGGTGTAGGTTGTGGTTTGGGATATCCTGCCCTGATTTTCACTTTATGTGAACAATCAAGATTAGAATTTGGTAGAAATGAAGAAATGTTGCAATCACCAAAACCCATTGGAAAACCCACTGTGCAAAAATTTGAATCATTTACCCTCCACATCAGCTGCAGAACCATCTACTTCTAGTTATGTTTCACTTGAAAATATTATGGAACAGTTAATGATTCAACAATCACATTTTTTATAGCAATGCAAAGTAGAATAGGTAGTATAGAACACAGAAATGCCTACAATGATGAATATAAGCAGAAAAGAGTCCAACACTGATTCCGACTGTTTATATGCAACAATATAACAATGTCTTTGATTATATTTTTCACTTATATTTTTCTACTTTGCATCTACTTTGCACTTATATTTTTCTACTTTGCAATAGTACCAAAAATTTGATCCTGGAGAAAATAAGAATTTAAATTTTTAATTTCTATATATATTGGGATACTATGTAAGTATATACATCGTTATCAAGTAATATATGATTTTTTGATTAAGACCCTAATATCGAACCCACGGGAAGTTCACAATATGCACTATTAAACAACAAACTTTCTATTTTAAAAAGACAATTACTTAAATAAATAGATATTTTTACAGTAATTAAAATTCAAATCTTTTTGGTATTTTTGATATTTTGACAAAACAATAAAACTTCTAAAGATAACTTGAGTTTATGTAAAGGAAAAGCACTGAATATTAAATATCTCTCCTTATCATTAATCAGTAATAAGTATATGATTCTTGTTGTGAAAGTATACAAATTGTGTTGTGCCAAATAGGAGCAATATTATTCTTTACCCTTACTAGAGATGTTATAAAGAACATTGGCTAATTTAAAGTTTGAATAGTTCTGAAGACCGACTAGGCAGGGAAGATATTAGCTCTCACTCTAAAGTTCCCTCGATTCGCTCCACCTGAGAGTTAACATCTCGTATAAGAACCTAAAATAATAAATAAAGTTGGGGGCTTTAGCCTGTCACTCTGAAGTTCTCTAACTCTACACCCTTCGAAGATTATTTCCCTATTTATTTGCACTTAATCATATGAATTAATCATACACTTAATCATATGAATTACATTCTCATTCATACAACCTCATGTGATTCTTTCCAATTGTTGACTGAGACAACACCAGTCCAGTTATTACATGTTCTCACAACAAATGTTAACATCTAGGTAGGCCACATTAAGAAATAAATGAAGTACATAGAATTAAATCATCATAACTTCTTCGAACATTAAAGATTAATACTCTCCACAACTCAACTTCTTTCATCCAACACTTTAATTACTTATCATTTTAAAAAGAAAGATAAAGAAAACTACTCATAATCTATTAAGAAAATAAAACCACATTTTAGTTTAAAAGTAGAAATCATTTTCAAACCAACTGAAGTCTCGATTAAAACCAATAGTAGTTTAAAAACAAAGATAAAAACTTATCACAAATCATCCACCAAACTCTTGAAGTTCCTTTGAATCTCTTTTCTCTTAAAACACTCTTAAATCTTACAATAAAACTAAAAAAAAAAGAAGGTTAAAGTAAATTTTTGGTGCCTAAAAATCCCTCCAAATGCAAGCACTTCTTAGGACTCCTCCTTTTCAAGCACTTCTCAGGACTACCATTTTTCAAGCACTTCTTTGGACTCCCCTTTTCAAGCACACTTATAAAAGTCTCAACTTCCTTCTTTTATAAATTTTCAAGAGGTGCCTTGGTAACTCTTCAAAATGTGTACAAATTCGATGTATTCTCCAAGGGATGCCTCCTTTCACAATTCTTTTAATCATATTTTTTGTTTCTAGTGGTCATAACCACCCTCTTTAGTCAATAGGTGCCTCAAATGTTCCTTCAAATTTCAACAAAATAAATTAACCCGTCAAATAACTGCCTCCGGTGCTTAAGCTTGGGGCCTCTGGCATTTAGGCATGACCTTCTTTGTTTCATCGGCGCTTAAGCGCTAGATCTGACGCTTAGGCACTAAGATTCTTTTGCACCATTTTTGCATTTTTGCTCCAAATTTGATCCTTTTTCACTTCTTTTAGCATTTTTTTACCTTTTTTACTTGTACCTGAAAGAAAAACACACAAATACCTTCCATTAAAGCGCAATATCTCAAAAATAAGTATAAAAATGTGTTTAAAAATACTATATATTTTAGGTGTATCAAAATCCCATGAACTTAAAATGTTACTTGTCCTCAAGTGACACTTCAATCTTTAAAAACTAAATAAGTATGATATGTATATGAGTTTCTTTAGGAGTTACTAAAATATAGATTTAGAAATATTGTAGTCTAATTTAGAAAAAATATTTTGTAAATGAGACCAACTTAAAGTTTAGAAATTTTTAATGTTAAGAAATATGACAATATGAGTTTCTATATAATTCAGAAATATTATAGATTTTTCAAATCTAGAATTTAGTCCTTTTATTATCTCTACTTAAAAAATTTTTATTAAAAATAATTTTACTTACCATATTATATCCTTAAGTTTAAGGGTTTCTCAAGTCTTATACTTTAAAAAGATCAAATGTGGAACCACTTTTTTATTAGGCACTAATTCTCAAACTTCTCCTCCCTTATTTTTTTCTTTTCTTTTTCCTTTTCCTTTTTCTTTTTCTTTTTTAATTATTATTTTCTCAGGTAAGGATTTTTTTTCTTTTTCTTTTTCAGGCAGGATTACTATATCTGGATAGGTCTTTAGTGGTTTTGAATTCCACTTCTTCTTTCCTAAAGCAAAGTCGTGATATAAATCTTTCACTTATAAATATAATAATAGTTTTGAAAATTATTTTTAATAAAAGAAATTTAAGTATTAAAAATAAAAGTCTAAATTTTTAAATTTTTCAAAAATACAATTTTTCTTACTAAAGATAGTTACACATTTGAGAATAAATAAAATTCAAGTTTTAAAAATATTTTTTATTCCCCCCAAACTTAAATTTTTACAAGATTAAATAGTTTAGCAGCAGATATATATAACAAGAATGAAAATTAAAATAACATGCTTACAAGAATTTTTATACACTAATTATACAAGTATAAAATTAAAAACAGGAGTAAAACTAACTTTTAATCAATTTTCTATCATTTTAATTTTAATTCAACATGTAGAGATTCATTAGACTTCTAAGTAGTGGGTACAAACATAAAAACAAACAAACACAC
>NW_018164912.1:200675-213363 GCF_001263595.1 Phalaenopsis equestris
GTGATTTCAGAGTCTAAACATAAAAACAAACACACTAATAAGATAAGAGAAAAATACATGTTAGCAGTTTTCTGAAATTAAAGTTTAAAACTAAAGCTAGCAAGATTTTCAACTTTTCAAAAGACATACAAACAAGTTCAATCCTAACAAACTAAAGCCCATAACTCAACACACAACAACCATTACCACCCTAGAATTTAAAACAAAATACTAACAAAACATAAACATTACAATAACAATTAAACAAAAAGTCTAACACACAAAAATTAAACAAAAAGTCTAACACATCACATAGTCTAAACAAGCACATAAACTCAAATGTCTCAAGTCCAGACCACGTAGTCCATCACATATTACAAATATAAAAATAACTCAGTCCTCCTCCTCATCCTCCGAATCACTGCTATTTTAAACATCTGTAGGCTCATAATCAGGGTATTTGGGATATGAAGGAAATTTCACTCCTTGGTTACTCATAATGAGGCTCTCCAAAGATGAGTGAAATTTCTCTTCATAATCACCATGCCTTCTAGCATACCCATCAATATGATCTACAAAGTTTTCTAAATTTTGTACCTTATCTGCAGTAAAATTAATATTATCCATCATCTTCTGCAATAATTGTTCATTATCCTTTGCAATAATTGATCTTGAGTGTCAGTAGACTCACCTCTAGAAGTAGATGGTCTAGATATGGAAGCAGCAGAGGTGGATGCAACAGATGTTGACATTCCATAACTTCTTGAAAATCCTCCTCTCTAACCAAAAATAGAGTGCTCAGAATATGACTTCACATTTACACTTATAATTGGCTTTAGAGGCAACAACACTTCTTCCCAGCTATCATATCTCACTCCAGCCTGCTCACACAAAGAAAATATCAAGGAAGCAAATCCCAAACCTGCAGTAGTAGCAGCAGTGATAGAACTGATGATAGTCTGATAGTTCAAAGCTCTAACATTGATAAGCTTGCCTTCTTGAATACAACAATTCAATGTTGCTCTCTCCCTCATAACTTCATTGAGATGATTCGTCGGTAACAGACGAGCTGAAATAAAGTAGTGCCACGCTTTTGATGGTGCACTTAACTTTAAAGTGGAAAAGTTGACTCTTCTCTCATTTGTGATTTTCCAGAGTCCCCTTCCAACAAAATATGAAATAATCTTGTCCAGTTCCGTCTCAGTTGGTTTGCATAAAAACACAAAGTATCAGGTGGTAAATGGTGGAACATATTGATTACCTCTGGTGAAAAAGGTACTAATTTTCCTCTGACCATGACTCGATCCTCTTCTGCCTAAGAAAGGTTTACATAGAACTCCAAAACTACAGAAATAATAGCCACAACAGAAAAACAACAGAATCGTTCCCATTGTCGGCAAACGATCAAATCTTCCACTGATCCACCTGGATTTTCAAAACACCTCTCAAGAATTAACTTTCGTGAATGTAGAGCGTCACTATACCTATCATGAGCTTTTGAAATCACAAACTTAATCAAATTAAAGTGGGTCTTTCCCTTACTGCTCTTCATTATTTGGGCCATTCTACAAATGTGACAAAATTCAATAATAACTTCAAAAATTAAGTCTAATCCACTAAACATAACTCCTATAAGCATAAACTACACTTTCTACGTAATTTCTATAAATTTTTCCTCATTTTTCATCATGAATAGTGCTTCTTGGGTTTTTCCAAATGTACTCAAAATACATCGTGAAAATTCAAAATTTTTACATAGAAGTGAAGCTCTTACCTTAAGAAATCTGAATCTAGAAAATTTGGCTCAAATCCATCAAGAAATCTCCACGAAAAGGTTTGCCCTAACTTCAAAATTTTGAACTCGAGAAGAAGAAGATGATGGCAGGAGTAAAAATAACAATTTTCAGGGTTATTTTTCACCTTTAAACGTTCACGAACAGGTTTTCGTGAACCAGCAGTTAAGCTAGGATAAGTGGCGCTTAGGCGCCTGCCTCTCGAGTTACTTCACGCTTAAGCGCGAGAATGTGGCGCTAGTGCATGATTTTTATTATTTTTGAATTTAAGTAAAATGCAGTATTAGCCTAATTATACCCCCCTAAATGGTCTTATAACACTTAAATGACTATTTTCCTCTCCCTTAACTCTTCTCTTTCTCATAATTCTCCAATAAACTACTTCAATTCAATGCTAAAATAACACAAATTTTCACACAAACAAACACATATATTCACTTACAAACTAGTACAAGTACATGCAACACGTAATTCTCATTCCAAAGAGTTTTAGATGAGAAAATTTTCCTAAATATAAACACTAAACAAACATTCACAAATTCACAATTAAACATTCACAATTAAACACATAAAACATAAACACTAAAAACAAGATTTAACACTAACACATAAAATAACGACTACTAACAAACAAACTCTAACATTGAACTTAATTCCATTCTTCCTTTTTTGGGACATATTTGTCTTGGGACAAATTCCAGTCTTTTATTAGTCTCTCCTTGGGCATTCAAAATATAGAGTTTATAAAACGGACGGTGGTGACGGTGGTGACGAGCTCTGATACAATCTTCTTCACCCATTTCTGCTTAAGATACATAACCTTATCCGCTTTCTCTATATAACTAGTATGACTAAATTACATTTTAATTGCCATCCAATATGTTCTAGATGCAAATTAACTTCATTTACCTTTGTCTCAAGTAAAGCCACGCTAGTCTCAATTTTGTTAATCTTTTCCGCTATTCCTTCAATACTAATGGCTAAGAAACCGTTATACATCTCTTGTGCACTATGAATAATGAATATATTCCTCATGGCCTCTTCCTTTTTCTTTAAATCCATCTCCCATGTAAATCCATTTTTCTTCAAATCCATCTCCCATGAAGAAATTTTCTCTAAATCACTCTTTCTCTAGGACTTTAGGGATAAAAATGATTTTGGGTGTGAAATTCCATCACGAAACCTTTCTATTTATAGGCCTAAATCCTTCCAATAACTTCTAGGCACGTCCTAAAACTGGCTTGCATGTTTAAGTTAACCAATTGGCTATTAAAGCTTCTAAAAATTCAGTTTTTGCACATGATTTTTAACATCCACGCTTAAGCGCCAAATATTGGATCTTAAGCGCCAGTGCTCAATTCTGCACCAGTCAAGTTAACATCCAAATACTCATTTTAGCATGTCTAGATCACTAAATAAAGTCTTAAAATCATTAATAACACATAATAGTTTAAAAAAAATACGACCCCAAATTTTCTTAATTACACAAAAACAACAATCAAAGCAAAACACACTGCTAACTATGGGTTGCCTCCCACAAAGCACTTGGTTTTACGTCGTCAGCATGACGTAACCAGTGCTTATTCTGGTTGACCCAACATCATTTGATCGTTAAATTTATGCTAACCCCTTACAAAATAAGGTTTCAACATATGACCATTCACTTTAAATACTTTCTTAGTTTTAAGATATTTAATATCCACAGCTCCATAAGAATAAACTTTTTTCACAACAAATGGGCCCATCCACTTGGATGTAAGTTTGCCTAGAAATATTCTTAACCTTGCATTATATAGCAAAACTTGTTTCCCTGACTAAAACTTTTTAGTAAGAATCCTTTGATCATGCCACATCTTCATCTTTTCTTTGTAAATTTTAACACTCTCATAAGATTCATTCTTTATCTCTTCAAGCTCATTTAATTACAATAATCTTTTCTCACCAGCATCTTTCAAATTATAATTGAACTCCTAAATCGCCTAATATGCTTTATGCTCAAGTTCAACTGGTAAGTGACAAGCATTCCCAAATATTAGCCTATATGGGGACATTCCTATAAGAGTTTTGTATGCAGTCCTATAAGCCCACAAAGCATAGTCAAGTTTGATTGACCAATCCATTTTTGTTGGATTAAAATATTTTTCACAAATCTTTTAATTTTTTGATTGGATAATTCAACCAAATCACTTTTCTGAGTATGATAAGTAGTAGTAATTCTATGGTTTATATGATATTTCTTTAATTATTTCTCTATTATGACATTTTTGAAATGACTTCCCCCATCAGTTATGATAACTTTCGGCATCCCAAATCTACAAAAGATGTTCATTTTCAAAAATTTTGCAACACTTTGAACATCACATCGAGGTAAAGCAACAACTTCTATCCATTTGGATAGATAGTCTACTGCTAACAATATATATAAATTTCCAAAAGATGGTATAAATGGCCCCATGAAATCCAATCCCCAAACATCAAATATTTCCTAACATATAATTAAGGGGCATCTCATTTCTCTTAGAAATATTGCCTACTCGTTGACATCTATCACAAGTTTTGATATAAGCATTAACATCTCTAAAGATAGTAGACCAATAAAATCTAGATGATAAAATTTTGTATGTTGTTTTATCAACACCAAAATGTCCCCCAAAATCAGAATTGTGACATTTTTGGATAATTTCATAAGTTTCTTCTAGAGGTACACATCTTCGAAGAATCATATCCTTTCCTTGTATATGTAAAAATGAGTCATCTCAAAAATAAGTCTTAGTTTCAAATATAAATTTCCTCTTCTGTTGGTATGTCATTCCATAGGGTCTAATATCACTCTAATATCAAATATCACTTACAAGAAAGTTCACAATGTCGGCATACCACGGAACACTCCACTCATTAATTTTGAACAATTTTTCATCTGAAAATTGTTCATTAATTTTTTTTTTCAAAATAGAGTTGTTTTTCTAACTCAAGTCTGGAGAAATGATCAGACATTTGATTTTCAGTTCCCTTCTGATCTACTATTATAAAATCAAATTCTTACAAAAGAATAATCTATCTTATAAGTCTAGGTTTAGCATCATTCTTCTTCATTAAGTACTTAATAGCAGAATGATCTGTATGCACTACGCATGAGTTTTAATTAAATATGATTTAAATTTATCAAAGGCATATATTATTGCTAATAACTCATTTTCAGTTGTTGTATAATTAATTTGGGTTTCATTAAGAGTTTTACTAACATAGTAAATTACTGTAAATTACTAAATTACTTTGAAAATTTTATCATATCTTTGTCCTAAAACAGCTCTAATAGCATAATCACTAGTCTTACACATCAGTTCAAAAGGTTTACCCCAATCTGGTGAAACTATAATCGGTGTGGTGGCTAATTTTTCTTTTAATAACTCAAAAGCTTTTAGGCACTCTTCATCAAAATTGAAAATTGTATCTTTCTTAAGTAAAAGACATAAAGGCTTAGCAATTTTTGAAAAGTCTTTAATATATCATATGTAGAATCCAACATTTCCTAAAAAACTCTTAATTTCCCTTAGATTTGTTGGATAAGGCAAATTAGTGATCACTTGAATTTTTGCAGGATCTACTTTCATACCTTTTTCTGATATTTGATGTCTTAATACAATTTCTCCTGCTACCATAAATTGATATTTTTTCCAATTAAGGACTAAATTTGTTTCTTCACAGCGCTTTAGAACGTTCGATAAATGTTCTAAAAATGAGTCAAATGAAGTTCCAAATATTGAAAAATCATCCATAAACAATTCTATCCCTTTTTCAATTAAAACACAAAAAATTGTCATCATACATCTTTGAAATGTAGCAGGGGGATTACATAAACCAAAGGGCATTCTTCTAAAAGCAAATATATCATAAGGACTGGTAAATCTTATTTCTTTATTTAAATTTGGTGATAACCAGTATATCCATCCAGAAAACAAAAGTATTTAGGCCAGCTAGTCTATCCAGCGTGCTAGTCTATCCAGCGTTTGATCTAGAAAGAGTAATGAAAAATTATCTTTTTTAGTGGCGAGACTTAATTTTCTATAATCAATGCATATTCGCCACCCTGTAACGTGCTAGTAGGTATCAATTTATTATGTTCATTCACAATCACAGTTACTCCTCCTTTCTTAGGAATGCAGTGAATTGGACTAACCCATGCACTATCTGAAATATGGTAGATAATTTTAGCATCTAACCACTTTAAAATTTCTTTCTTTACAACTTCTTTAATAAGAAGATTCAATCTCCTTTCATGATCAGCCCTGGGTTTGCAGTTCTCTTCCATATGAATTTTATGCATACAACATGAAGGACTAATTCCTTTTATATCAGCTATTGTCCATCCAAGCTTTCTTAAAATTTTTTAAAATTTTCATCAATCTTTATTCTTCTTCCATCGCTAACTTTGAGGAAATTATAACTGGTAAAGTAGAGGAATCACCTAAAATTACATATTTTAAATGATCAGGAAGTAATTTCAACTCAAGTTCAGGAGGTTTTTCAATTGATGGACAAAATGATTTATCTTTTTCTATCATGTCCAAAATTTCAAAACATTCTCGAACAAAGTTTGAATCTTCCTTATAAAGATCTTCACATTGATCTAATTCTTGTTCTTGCTCGTGTTCCAAATCTACCACTTCAAATTTTTCTTCATAATTAGTTTTCAAATGACATTCACTCAGATATCTTATAACATCCATTCTATAGCATTCATCATCTTTACCTTTTGCAAAATACTTCATTGATCTTGAAATGTTAAAAGTAATAATTTGATCGTTGATGCACATTGTTAATTCCCCTTTCTACACATCTATCATTACTCTTCCTAAGGCTAGGAAATGTTTCTCCAAAATGATAGGTATCTCTTTATCTTCCTCTATATTCAACACAATGAAATCAACAAGAAAGATAAATTGATCCACTTTCACTAGGACATCTTCTATAACTTATTTAGGGTACGTTATCGAACGATCTACTAACTGCAAAGTTACAGTAGTAGGGTTATTTCTCATAATCCTAATCTTTTAAATATTGATAATGACATAAGGTTAATGCTTGCACCTAAATCACATAATGCTTTCCCATAAAATTTGTTTCCTATTGCACATGGAATTGTAAAGATACCAAGATCTTTAAGCTTTTCCGGAAGCTTTTTCTAAATAATAGCACTGCCCTCCTCACTAAGTGCAACGGTCTCATTATCTTCAAACTTCCTTTTCTTGTTGAGAATATCCTTCATAAACTTTACATAGCTTGACATTTGTTCTAAGCCTTCAAGCCTTCAATAAATGGAATATTAATTGTAAGCTTCTTAAAAATTTTCAGAAATTCTGAAAAATTGCTTATCCAACTTCTATTGATAAAGTCTCTGAGGAAATGGAGGTGGTGGTTTTCCAAATTAATTTTTTTGTGGAGAATATGTCTTTCAGAATCTTTTGGAGCATCCTCTTTTGATTCTTCAATTTCTTCTCTCTCTACTTCAGTTTTTTTTTTGAACCCTACCTTCCAACTCTCTTCCACTTCTAAGTTGAATGGCTTTTACTTGCTCTTTATTCTAGTCTCTTAGATTTATTTTAGTATTACTAGGAAGTGTTCCTTGGGATCAATTACTTAATGAATTTATGATTTGTCCAACTTGATTCTCAATTTTTTTAATTGTAGCTCCTTGGCTTTGTAACTGATTTCTCATCTGTAATACCACTTCTTCTATAGACAACTTCTTCTCTTTAAATTGTGTATTACTATTGAAACCGGGAGGATAAGTAGATCCATAGTTTTTATTATTCCCTTGGTCGTTCCAGTTTCTCAATGAGTTTCCTTTATGGTTACCCCATTGATGATTATTACCACTCGTAGTATTATTCCAATTGAAGTTGGGATGGTTCTTCCAACCTGGGTTATAATAATTTAAATATGGGTTATTCTCCTTGTTATTTATGGCATTCAAAGATTATAATGATGCTTAAGAATCTACCATTTGGCCTAATGAATTCTCTTTAATCATTGCAATTGGTTGAGAAAATTTCATTCCAAATTGGTCTAACTTCCTTGAAATTGTAGCAACTTGATTTGCTAACATTGCAAAATCATCAGATTCATAAATTCTGACTACTTTATTAGGATTTCCCCACCTTAAAAGGTCATTGAAAATTATTCGTAGCAATTTTTTTCAATTAAAGCATAAGCATCATAAAATGGTTTTAACATAAATGAACCACCAGCAACGACATCGATAATAGATCTAAGGGATCGACCTAACCTATTATAAAAGATTTGAATTATTAACCAATATGATATAGCATGGTGTGGACACTTTTGCAGTAATTCTTTAAATCATTCCCATGCTTCATTAATAGATTCCCCTTCCAATTGACAAAAAGATGTAATATCATTTGTAAACTTTGCAGTTTTTTATGGTAGAAAATATTTAGCAAGGAATTTTTGCGCTAAATCACCCCAAGTTCTGATAGATTCAGGTGATAATGAATGTAACCATATCTTAGCCTTATCCCTCAGTGAGAAATGAAAAATTCTTAAGTCTTATAACATTATCTCATACACCATAATACTTAAATATATCACACAATTCTAGAAAATTAACAAGATGTAAATTTGGATCTTCAGTTGATGCTCCCCAAACATATTATTTGATAAAATTTTGATAATAACAGGTTTAAGTTAAATTGAATCAGCCACTACAGTGAGTTTTTTAATACTACAATGAAGTTCATCCACCGTAGGGTTTGCATAATCTCTTAAAGGTCTAAACTCTTAATTAATTTCAACAGTTTGATTACTTTGATTTGCCATTTATTTAAATTTTTTATCTTCTTTCAGTAATTTTAAGTTTTTTAATTTTTGTAATAGTTCTTTCTAATTCAGAATAGTAGGACACTAGTCTTGTAGAACCTGAACTGCACATACATTGCTATGAAACACATAAAATAAAATGACACAAACAAGAACTTTATATAAAAACAACACTACAAAGTTCCTATAATAAATCTAAAAGTTTAAATAAGACTTTATAAAAATAGAAACTTGCTTTCTAAAAATTTCTTAAAAAAAATTGTATTTTGTCCTCGGCAACAGTGCCAAAAACTTGATCCCTACTTTTATATGTCAATGTGATGTATGCGGTTATATTTTTAATTTTTCCTTACTTATAATTCTTACTTTGCAACAACGCCAAAAACTTGATCACCAGCGAAAGCTAGGCAAAAACTTGATTTAGAAGCAAATAAGAATACAATTATTATATTTAAATATGGGATATTACGCAAGTATACATATCGTTATCAAGTAATATAAGAAATTTTGATTAAGCCCCAAATATCGAACCCATAGGGACAACTACAATATATAACTAAAATCAGAAAAAATTTCTATTGTGGAAGTATACAAATTGTGTTGTGCCAAATAGGAGCAATATTATTCTTTATCCTTACTAGAGATGCTATAAAGAACATTGTCTAATTTAAAGTTTGAATAGTTCTGAAGACCGGCTTGGCAGGGAAGATACCAGCTCATACTCTAGAATTCCCTCGATTCCCTCCACCTGGGGGCTATTATCGAACCCACAGGAATTTCACAATATGCACTATTAAACAACAAACTTTCTATTTTAAAAAGACAACTACTTAAACTATAAATATTTTTACAGTAATTAAAATTTAAAACTTTTTGGTATTTTTGATATTTTGATAAAACAATAAAACTTCTAAAGATAACTTGAGTTTATGTAAAAGAAAAGCACTGAATATTAAATATCTTTCTCCTTATCATGAATCAATAATAAGTATAGCATTTCTATTGTGGAAGTATACAAATTGTGTTGTGCCAAATAGGAGCAATATTATTCTTTATCCTTACTAGAGATGCTATAAAGAACATTGTCTAATTTAAAGTTTGAATAGTTCTGAAGACCGGCTTGGCAGGGAAGATACCAGCTCATACTCTAGAATTCCCTCGATTCCCTCCACCTGGGGGCTAACATCTCGTATCATATCCTAAAATAATAAATCAAGTTGGGGGCTTTAGTCTGTCACTCTAAAGTCCTCTAACTCTACACCCTTCAAAGATTATTTTCCTATTTATTTGCACTTAATCATATGAATTAAATTCTCATTCATACAACCTCATGTGACTCTTTTCAATTGTTGATTGAGACAATACCAACCCGATTCTTAAATGTTTTCACAATAAATTTTAACATCTAGATAGGCCAGATCAAGAAGTAAATGAAGTACATGGAATTAAATCATCACAATTTCTTCTAACATTAAAGATTAATACTCTCTACAACTTCCACTTTAATTACTTATCATTTTAAAGAGAAAGATAAAGAAAACTACTCAGAACCCATTGAGAAAATAAAACCGCACTTTAGTTTAACAGTAGAAATTATTGTCAAACCAACAAAAAGTCTCAATTAAAACTAAAAGTAGTTTAAAAAAAAAAGAGAAAAACTTTTCACAAATCATCCACCAAACCCTTAAAGTTCCTCTGAATCTTTTCTCTCTTACAACTCCCTTAAATCTCACAATAAAACTAAAAACAAAAAGGATAAAGTAAATTTGTTGTGCCTGAAAATCTCTCCAAACACAAGCACTTCTCAGGACTCCCCCTTTTCAAGCACTTCTCTGGACTCCCCCTTTCAATCACACATCTAAGAGTTTCAAATTCCTTCTTTTATAAATTTCCAAGAGGTTCCTTGGTAACTCTTCAAAATGTGTCCAAATTTGATGTATTCTCCAGGGGATGCCTCCTTTCACAAGTCTTTTAATCATATTTTCATTTCTAGTGGTCATAACTACCCTCTTTAGCCAATAGGTGTCTCAAATGTCCCTTCAAAATTTGGAAAAATGAATTAACCCGTCAAATAATCTAATATGGCGCTTAAGCGCGGGGCCTCTGGTGCTTAAGTGTGGCCTTCTCTGTTTCTCTAGCGCTTAATTGTCGGATCTAGTGCTTAGGCGCCAAAATGTTCTTACACTATTTTTGCATTTTTTACTCCAAATTTAATCATTTTTCACTTCTTTTAGCATTTTTCACCTTTTTACTTGTATCTGAAAGAAAAACACTTACTTGTATCTGAAAGAAAAACACACAAATACATTCCATTAAAGTGCAATATCTCAAAATAGTGTCCAAAAATACTATATATTTTAGGTGTATCAAGAACAAAATTGCATATGAAGAGGTGATGATTAGAATTTTTAGGAGTGATCATAAAGTAGAGTTTCCTACATGCCCTAGCTTCACGCCTTATTACTTGTATCTGAAAGAAAAACACACAAATACATTCCATTAAAGTGCAATATCTCAAAATAGTGTCCAAAAATACTATATATTTTAGGTGTATCAAGAACAAAATTGCATATGAAGAGGTGATGATTAGAATTTTTAGGAGTGATCATAAAGTAGAGTTTCCTACATGCCCTAGCTTCACGCCTTATGTGTAAGAAGAAGAAGAAGAAGAAGAAGAAGAAGAAGAAGAGGAAGAAGAGGAAGAGGAGGATGATGATGAGTAAAATTTATTTGGTTTTTGTTTGTTTTTATGTTTTGTTTGTTCTCATGTTTTTTTTGTTTTTTGTTTTATTGTTGATGGTATGAGTGGAACAATTTATGTGTTTAGTTTGTGGACCTATTGAACTGGTATATGTAATAGTAAATTGTGGATTTTTTTCTTAAGCATTTTTAGTTGATTTAGTTTACTGTTTATGTCTTTAATTTATCTTTACTTAGAAAATTCTTTGATCTAGTATGTCATTTAATGCTTTAAAGCCTATACTTTTTAGGTTAGCACCTACAAAATATCAAAAGCCAAGTTTCGTATTCAAAATCCTCTGAAGGTTATTTTTATTTTTATGCATTTACTATTTTCTTTCAACTGCAAATTTTTTGGTGCAAACTTTTTGGTACTACATACTTTACTTAATATTTAAAAACTTAAGTTCGGGGGAAAGAAAAATTTATTTAAAAGTGAACTAAATTTTATTTGTCCTCAATTAACTATACTTTTAAAATTAATTTAACATAACCATGGATATAACCATGGATATTAGAGTTAACTATGTTTTTGTTTGTAAATATTATGGTAAATTTAAGCAAAAATCTTTGTTAATGAAGGTCAATTCTAGATTTAAGATATTTAGTATGAAATAATAAGACTATATTTTTTCTATTTAAAGTAAAGACAATTGTATTTTTGAAGTATTAAGAATCTTAGAGTTTCATGTAAGAAGAAACTTAAGAGACTTTATGAAAAATCTTCAAAGTTAATATGAATTTATAAAGTGAAGGAAGGTAAGAAGTTTGAATTTAAGAAGAAAATAGTGAAGTTAAAAATTATTAAAGTCTATCTAGATATAGTAATCCTTACATGAAAAAAAAAAAGAAAAAAAAGAGGAAAAGAAAAAAACAGAGAAAAAGAAACGAAAAATGAGTGAGGAGAAGCTTAATCAAAAATTGATTTCACTTGAATCAACTTAAAGGAGAAGCTTAAGGAGATGTCAAATAAAAATTTGGCTTCACTTCACTTGAATCAACTTGAGGAAAAAGGTTTTATTACATTTTCTAAACTTGTATATGAGTATTAACATCCTTACTAATAAAGTTTTCATGAAATTATTTTTCATATGTATATTATAAATTTCTTTGATATGACAAATTACAATTCTTCTTGAAACGAATGGAGATTCAGAACTCGTAGACTTGATTACTATGTGTTCTTATACTTTTAGTTTTAACCAAATTTATTAAAAGATTTTCTTAAGTTACACTATTATATTTATTAAAACAAATTATAGAAGTTTATAAGTTAATGTCGGCTATTTTTTTTTTTTTTTTTAAAAAAAAATTTTAAAATTTAAATTTTGTGTTAAATG
>NW_018164912.1:213507-223260 GCF_001263595.1 Phalaenopsis equestris
TATCTAACTATCTAAACTTAAAAGTTTATGACTCTATTTTGGTCTGTGAAATTTATAGCCGACAAATTTCCTTGTCTAATACACAGATAAATAGGGTTTAGATTAATCTGGGTTCTTAAATTTTTTATAGAGACAAGCCCTTATAGTTAATTACATCTTAGAAAACCGAAGTCACCTAAGAAAACTCTCGATAATGATTAGAGGTTTCGTCTTCAAGAATTCAACGTTCAATTTTCCATGATTGTTTATAAGAAAAATTAAATGGGATAGGTTCAAATAGGAACAGTTATTTTCAGAATCCAAAGGAGTGAAGAGTAGGAGATGTCGAAGATGCCGAATAATATTCAGTGACATCTCAAACTAACCTATGATTTGACTTTGCATCTTTGGAAGAGAAATTATATGATACTTCAGTCCTGTAAATTATTAAGATATTCAGGGCTTGTATCTACATTTTATATGTAAATGGCCCGAGGAAATGTGAGGATTTATATCGTACTAAATGACGACCTCGGAATCCTAAAAAGTTTAGGACTTATATCGTACGATATATAAAAATCGTAGAAAGTCCTAAAAGATAATATAAGGATTTACGTCATACCAGATTAACAACCTCAGGGTCCTAAAGGTATATTATTTAAATCTATCGAAGCTTGGTTGAAGCTTCTTCTGCTGTCTCTCTGTTGTTACCTCGAGCGCCATCCGAAGATGAATTGTCATTTGCTCCAGATTTGTCGTATCGATCGTTGCTCGGGGATGAATCACTCAACAATTTCATTGTTTTGTCCTGAGAAGAAGGGAAGAATAAGAGAGAAAACTATGCCTCGAAAGGCCTATCCTAGGAGACTGTATAAACATACTAAAAGAAATTGTATTTAAAAGTTTAAATGTAGGTGAATGTCTATAGTGCAATATAGTATAAGAAAGAAACAACTATATAGTGACGTACTATAACAAGAAAAATACTGAAGGAAAATTATGGAAATGAAGCAACATAAAGAAAGCAAAGACTATGCAATAATAAAAAAAAAGTGCAGTAAAGGAACAAAACTGAAACAACTAAGTGTATCTGATTAAGTCTGGTGATGCTACAAAACATATTACAATTGCATAATATAAAGGGGATAGACAAATATTTACAAATGATAAAAGAAAGGTTAAGTGATGAGTATATGAAAATTTAAAGTGGAATATTAGCTTTTGATTTGGGTTTCAGCTCAGACTAGACCTCTCTTTCTCTTTATCTCGATCTCACAGGCAATCGATATATCAAAGTCAACCTATCAACAACAAATCACCCCTATATTGTGTCACCAACAAATCACCCCTATAATCAGGAAGCCCTAAACCCTATCGTTTAAAAGGTGTGTGAACAGAGTAGTATCTGAACTCATCAAAGTGTAGTGCACCTATATGTGAAATATAGTATCTAAACTCATCAAAGTGTAGTGCATCTATATGTGATATGTAATATCTGAACTCATCAAAGTGTAGTGCACCTATATGTGAAACGTAGTATCTAAACTCATCAAAGTGAAGTGCACCTATATGTGAAATATAGTATCTGAACTCATCAAAGTGTAGTGCACCTATATGTGAAATGTAGTATCTATTTCTTGTGCAAGTGTAATATCTATGTAAAACTTGCAGTATCTGTTCTTTCTTAAGTATAGTATCTGTAGAATGTTTGTAGTATTTGTTCTTTTGTAGCTACCAATTCTCAAACCTTTTAAAAAAAAAGTTAAAGCTATTGACAATCTCGGGGTGAAAGGGCATCACACTAATTGAATATTGATTTTTACTTTCAGCTATAAAAAGAGCTGATCAATGGTTCTCTTGCATCATTGCATATTATCCCTCCTCTCAAACTAATATCCCACTTTAAATGTTTCATATACTCTTTTTTTTAATGATAATTTATCATTCAAATGAAATAAAAATGTATAAAGTCCCAACATAAACTTTCACAATTTTAAAATTTAAATTAAATGAGTATAAAACTTGCTATAACACTTCTCCAATAACTAAAGGAATTAGTTGCAGCTCTTCCAACAAATATCAAAAGGGACAATATACTGTAATCAATCCAACTCAAGGAATTATGAATCTTTATCTTCTTTAAAATATCAAGCAAATGAATATACCATTTAAATTTTCCTCAAAATAGGGAAACCACCAAGCTGGCACAGAGGAATCCACATACATGTTCTCGGGTAAGGCATCAAAGAAAGGCCACTAGTTAATACCAAAAAAAAACAAATAGGTGTTATTCGGGTAAGGCAGCAAAGGAAACCGCCAGCCAACACCAAAAGAGATCACAATTGAATGCTCACGAGCCAAGAAGACTCAAGGAAAACCACTAATCCCAAAACAAGGACATTTGAAGCATTAAAACCAAAATTTCCATTCATGCACATACTTCAAACGAGGTAGCAGCAATAAGGGGCAAAATCATACCTCAAAATAATAGCTCAAAGCATTAGAATAGATTCCAACATGTATTCGAATAGGGGCAGTAGCAATAAGGAGCAAACCAAGTCCCAAAACAACAGCTCAAAACACAAAAGAAATATTTCAGTATATATTCGGATAGAGGGAACATCAGGAAACAAAACCCAACCAATAAACCAAATTCTAGTCGCTTAACGAGATAACAATCCATAAAAAAAATATTTGATTCAGCGAGGAGAATAAAATTCAAGACCTCTTCAAATAAACTTAAGCTTGGCAAAAGGATAGAGCCCAAATTGTCAATGAATAAATTGAACCTTATGAGAGCTTAAAATTGAGCCATGTAAGTGCCAATATTAAAGGACAGAATTGAACTTAGTAAGGGACAAAACCCAAGTCACATATTAGACAAAATCGAGCTAAAGGAAGGCTAGAAAAAAATGTGCCAACAGAACCAAACTTGACAAGGGACAAAAACCCAAACCACTATTCAATAGAACCGAGCCCAAAGAAGGGGCCAAAATTAAGTCATTAAGAAATAAAATCAAGCTCGATAAATTGGTAAAAGCCAAACCACAAATAATATAAAGCTAAACATCATAATAGGGTCAAACTAAGTCATCAAAAGAACCACAATCAAGTTCCAAAGTTAATTCCCCAAACCCAAAAGATATTCTCAATATATGTGTTTGAATGAGACAACCAAGGGAGCTAAGTTACAGTCCCAATAACATTCGAATGAAACCAAAACATGTTCAAATAAGGAGTTAGAGTATGAACTGAAACTCCAAACAATTTTTCCAAAGCCAAACAATATTATATCCAACATATACTTGAATAAGGTGGTAAAAGAGGAGCAGAAAACCATATCTCTAAATAAATTTGAGACCAAAACAACCTCTGAATATTTATCTAAGTGAGGGGTGATGATGAAATAAAAAATATTAGCTCCAAACTGTTAATCGAAACCATAGAACAAATGATCAAGATTCAATACATGTATTCGAACAAGGCAGCAAGAAGATCAAGAACTACAACTCCAAAAATATGTTCAAAGTAAACTAATATGTATTCAAATGAGATAATAAAAGTAGCAAAAATTTAGACTTCAATCTATCGATCAAAACCGAGAGATAAGCATGCTACATGTATTCGAAGCTACATGTATTCGAATGTGTATTCGAATGAGGCAGTAAAATAATGTGACTGTAATCTCCATCTATCGAAGCCATGTTCAAGAGTAATTAGTTCTAAAATTTGACCTAAATTTATTGCTAGCTCAAGAAAAGAGAGGGTTGAGAAGAAAATATTACAAGAAAGAATAATTCCAAACAGAGAGAAAAGAAATCGCAGCTCTGTATCTCTTCCAAATCTTCCAAAAAAAAGCCACCCATTCTTCTCGTCTCATGGGGAATTTATAGCCATCGAGAGGACAAGGGCTCACCAATGGTGAAAAAAAAGGAGGTGACGAGAAACGCCCTCAGACGGTAAGGGATTCATCAAGATTTAAAATAGGGGTTTACCAGATCCATTTGAGCGGGAAAAGCCGTTAAGAACCTATTACTGGCAAAGCAAATGGCGAGGCAACCGGCGACGAGGGTTGGGAAGGAGGAAGATGACCGGAAAACCGGCAGGAAGTTTCGTGAAGGAGGCAATCGCCGAAAGAGGGAGGCGAAGGTTCGGTTAGGGCACGAAGGAAGAAAACTTTTTATTAAAAAAAATTATTATATATTTTTTATTAAAAGAAAATATCAAATTTTGTGAAATTCATTCGTGTGTGGCGCCCCAACAAAATAGATGCCGCTTCTAGCGAAAGTTGACATTCCGGACGCGACGGCCTTGACCAGATCAGGTTAGTCACCCGGGATCACCTAGACAAATTTGTCAGTGATCGCACCAAATTAACTTCAATTCACACGCGGTGCGTCGAATGAAATTATTTTTACCCGATCAGAGCCATTCAACAAGTAAGATAAAAAAAATTGACCGATCCTTGCATAAACAACAACCAAAGTTAAATATGACGCTTGCAGTGGCAAGTCAAACATCGCACACGCTACAGTGTCCATCTCTGTCTTTCAAATTTCTATAGGAGCTCAATTTGAGCTTCAATATATCGGCTTTTTGATCGACTTGATCAACTCAATCAAATGTTGAGGATCTAGAATCGTCCATATGAAACTGCAAGGAGCGAAGAAATGGCTTGAATTTCTAAAGGGTGTGGGTCCCAGTCTAGTCCTCTAAGAGAGTCAAAATAGGGAGATCTTAAGGCTAGATCCTAGGGTATCTAAAGAAGGGAAAAGAATACCTCAAAAATGAGGTCAACAGTTAATCTCTACCATAAGTCTTATTTTGATGTAGTAAAAGGGTCGCTTGAGGATAAGTAACATTTAAGTTTGGGGGATTTTAATACAACAAAAATAATATATTATTTTTAGGCTACATCTTATGCTTATTTTGATGATATTGCACTTTAAGAAATGATATTTTCATATTCTTGTTGTAGGTATATCAATTTTAAGCATTTGGAGCAAAAAGTTACAAAAAGGAGGAAATTTGGAGCCAAAATGGAGATTTTCATGATCCTGGCACCATTTTACAGAGAAGCGACACCAGAAGTGCCAAAATTGGCGCCAAAGGTGCCAAAATCTAGAGAACATTACGTAATTCAATAAGTTAGCGCAAGAGGTGTCAAAACTAGCGCCAGAAGCATTAGAGACAAATTAAGATGGATCAAGGTGGTTCATGACTATTTTTAAGCAGTTTTTGAAGGCTCCAAACAACATAAACATCTCATGGAGAGGTTCAATGCATCTAGATACTTTGGAAGGCTCTTCAATGAAGAGATATGTCTCTTTGATGGAGGGACTTGTCTCTTGGTGTTAAAAGATGTGAATTTTGGAAGAAAAATTGGTGGGAATTTTTAATTCCTTTTGGAAAGAAGGCAGACTCTAATTAGAAGGAGAGGAGTCTAGAGAAGAAAGGGGGGCATAAGATTGAGAGAAAGGTTTGGGTGTTAGAGAGAAGTCTTGGAGAAGAGAGGATTTTCTTCTATGGTTGTAAGAGGAGAGGGATGGTGAGAGATTTCTTCTTCATTACACTTCTAAGAGAGAATTGAGTGTGATTGTAAAGAGAGAAAGTGCTTAAAAGGAACTTCTAGGAATTTGCTTGGGAAGGAGTGTGAGATAATTTGTGCTCTTTTCTTTCTTTGTTTTATAAACTTATTTTTATATATAAAATCTGTGTTTTGTCGTATCCTTCTCATGAATTCTGAATAGTCTTCTTTATCTTTCTCCCTACAATGAGATGTGATTTTGTGAAGAATTATTTTTGTTTTGTAAGAATTTAAATGTCAATAAATTGTGATGATTTGAACTCTGATTTTTATTTACGTTTTGATCTGGCTAATTGAAAGGTTAAAATTTGTTGGAAAACATACAATTCGAAAGGGTTATGCTTTCTACAATAAGGTAAGAGTCACATTCAATTTCATGGGTGAGAATGTAATTTATGGGGTTGCATGCAAATAAATAAAGAAATATACTTTGATGGACGATGGACATAGAATTGGAGATTTTGGAGATTTTTGGGTGACAGAAAAAATCCACAATTTAGACTAGTTGCTTGGAAACTAAAGTGAGATTGTTAGCCCTCAGAGGGGGCGAGGGAGAGGTGAGAGCTCTGGAGCTGCAGCCAGTATCCTCTCAACCTAACCACAGATTTAAGGACCAAACTCTGGATTAGTCAATGTTTTTTATGTACTCTCAGAGAGTAAATAATATGATTGCTTCTATTTGGTACATTACATTTTTATATGTATTTTAAATGATTTTAATTTCTTCACTTTCCATAAACTCATTGCAAAGGGGAAGGATGCTTTCTTAAATTTGAACTCTTCGTTTCAAAACTTTGTTTAGTCTTTATAAGTTTACTTTTGAAGTTTAGCAATTAATTTAATTAACCTAGTTCTTTTAACTGCATTTCATTTAGTGCACATTAAATTTACTTTAGATTTGTTTTGCTTACTTAAGTTTTATAGTTTGAATTTTATGTTTGCCGTTATAGCCATAATAATTTTAACTCCCCGTCGGATCGATACTTAGAACTCCACTAGAGCCTTTTATTACTTGAGCGATACGTATACTTGCGTTATTATTGTGGGCTTTGGCAGCTTAGTGATTTTAAAAGATAAAATTTCATATACTGAATTTATTTTTATTGTGAATGAATTGCATACTTACTATTAGTGCTACCATGTGTGTATTGTAATATTGAAAGATATTTACAATGCACATCACAGAAATTGACCGCCGCATCAGCTACTAATAATTTTCAATGGCCCTCTGAAATGGTAACTCCAAAAACGGTAGCTATTATTCATGATTTAGATGCAATATCTATGTTGTCGGGTCAAATTGTTGTAATATCAAAGAAGATTGATCAATATGATATGAATTGTTCTCAAACACCATCTGTGTTTGAGGAAAATCCATGGGGCAAATGAAAATTTTCAATCTTTGTATGAGACTTTAAATATAATAAAAAAATCTATCTAATAATCTTTATTCCAATTATTATAATCCTGGAAGGAAAAACCTCTCAAATTTTAGTTGGAGTAACAATAACTCTAATGTTGTAAATCCGCAATGTGGGAACAATGCTGTGAACCCATTGGGAAACTCCAATAATCAAAGGAATTCAAACTATAAAATTTATTACCCTCCAAGTTTCAATAGTAATTCATAGAGTAAGGAGAAGAAATTTTCAATGGAAAAATTAATATTGCAAAAGGGAGCACAATTACAAAGTCAAGGAGCTGCAATTAGAAACATGGAAAATCAATTGGGATGTATTGCTACTGCACTTAACAATAGACCTCCAGGAACTTTTCCTATTAATGTTGAAGTTAATCTTAAAGATCAAAATAAAGAGCAAATTAAGGCTATTCAACTGAGAAGTAGAAAAGAAGTGGAAACAAAAGTTCAAAAAGAAATTGAAGTTGAAGTTGAAAAAGAAGGGGTGGAAAATGAAAAATCTAGTGAAGATTTTCATTTTGAGTTAGAATATCTTATTAAACCAATGAAAATTATTGTATAAAGACCACCACCTTCATTTCCTCAAAGTTTGAAGCAGTATAACAAAGATAATTAATTTACAAAATTTTTAAAAATGTTGAGGAAATTGATAATAAATATTCTATTTGTTGAAGCTTTGGAACAAATGCCAAGCTATGTGAAGTTTACGAAGGATATACTTAATAAAAAAAAGAAAGTTTATAGATAATGAGACTGTTGCACTTAGTTAAGAGTGTAACACAATAATTAAAAAAAAGCTTCGTGAAGAACTTAAAGATCCTGGTAGTTTTATTATTCCTTGTGCTATTGGAGAAAGAATTTTTTGGAAAAGCTTTATGTGATTTGAGAGCCAATATTAATATTATGTCTCTATTGATTCTTAGAAGGTTTGGTTTAGGAGAAATTTCACCTACTACTATAACTCTTCAATTAGTCGATCGTTCGATTACTTATCCTAAAGGAGTTATAGAATATGTTTTGGTAAAGGTTGATAAATTTTTCTTTCCTGTGGATTTTAATGTGTTAGATATAGAGGAAGATAAAAACATTCCTATCATTTTAGAAAGTCCATTTCTTGTCACTGGAAGAGCTTTGATAGATGTGCATAAAGGAAAATTGATAATAAGAGTTAGCGATTAAGAAGTAACATTTAATATTGCAAAGTCAATGAAATAACCAGCAAATGGAAGAGAGGATGAATGCTTCAGAATGAAATTAATGACTATTTAAGCAATGAATATTTCACGGATACATTTGAAATGAGAAATGAAGAAGAATATTTAGTGTATGAGAATGAGGATATAATTCACAATGAATTTATGAAAGTGAGTAATGAAGAATTGGATTATGTTCGGGAACAATTTGAACTGTTAAATCCTGCGGATGATAATAAAAGTTTGATTTCCTCGATAGTAAAACCTCCTAAACTTGAAATGAAAACACTTCCTACACATTTAAAATATGAATTTTTAGGAGATTTATCTACATTATCTGGTATTGTATCCTCAAAATTCACTGAAGCACAAAAATAAAATTTGTTGGAAACTTTAAGAAAATAAAAGAAGCTTTTGGAAGGATGTTAGCTGATTTGAAAGGAATCAGTGCTTTGATTTGTAAGCACAAAATTTTATTGGAAGAACATCATGAACCAAAGGCTGATCCTCAAAGGATATTAAACCCTATGATGAAAAAAGTTGTTAAGAAAGAGATTTTAAAATGTTTAGATGCAGGAGTAATATATCATATTTCATATAGTGTTTGGGTGAGTCCAATTCACTGCGTTCCTAAGAAAGGGAGTGTGACTGTTGTGACAAATGAGAAAAATGAATTAATACCAACAAGACAAGTCACTTGATGGTGAATCTGCATTGATTATAGAAAATTAAATTCGACCACCAGGAAAGATCACTTTCCTTTACCCTTTTTGGACCAGATGTTGGATAGGCTGACTGAGCATAGATATTTTTGCTTTTTAGATGGATATATCAGTACCATCAAATACCAATTGCTCTAGAGGATCAAGAGAAAACAATGTTTACTAGTCCTTATAGTACTTTTGCTTTTTGACGAATGCCCTTTGGTTTATATATTGCATATGCAACATTTCAAAGATGTATGATGTCAGTTTTCAGTGATCTAATTGAAAAAGGGATAAAAGTCTTTATGGATGATTTTTTTGTGTTTGTAACTTCATTTGAAATATGTCTAAATCATTTAAAGAAAGTTCTGGAATGATGTGAAAATACGAATTTAGTGTTAAATTGGTTAAAATGTTAATTCATGGTTCCAGGGAAGTAGATCCGACAAAAATTCAAGTCATATAAAACCTACCTCCACCTACTACTGTAAGAGGAGTGAACCCGATATTTTTTATGTGTAAGGATTTATGAAGTTGACACCACTACTTGAAAATTTTATTCCCCGGCAATGGCGCCAAAAACTTGATCCCAAACTTGATCCTAAGCAAAGTAAGATTTTAATTATACTTTCAAATAGTAGGGATTCTACGTAATTATGCGTATCGTTATCAAGTAATATAGAGCTTTCTAATTGTCGGCGCTATTTTTGGTTGGAGCGCTGCCCGTAAGAAGCTGTCTGTCACCGGAATCAAAATCTCGTCGCCCGCTTCGGAAGGACATTTTAATTTACATATATATTTAGTTTTAGAAAAATATGAAATCAAACTGACCGCATATTTTTCAAACTTTAAATGAAAGAGTATTAACTT
>NW_018164912.1:223270-224199 GCF_001263595.1 Phalaenopsis equestris
TAAGCCCCTATAGTTAATTACATCTTAAATAACCAAAGTCACCTAGGAAGACTCTCAATAAAAATCAGAAAATATTATCTTTAAGGAGTTTCAAATGGTAGGACTTTTCAATGAGATCGGACGTAGAGGTGTGAATGGGGATTGGTTCAAATTTGGAACATTTTATTGTAGAGTCCAAAGGAGGATGAACTAGGGGATGTCATGGATCAAGAAGAGAACCTCAGTAACTTCCCAAGCTATCCTAATGTTTAGCTTAAATTTTGAGGAGAAAAAAATTTAGGTGTTTCATCCTGCCAATTTTATTTGTTATGGATTACATTCATGTGAAACGATCACATAAATAACCTGGAAGATATGAGGATTTAGGTCGTGAAAAACAATAACCTCAGAATCTTAAGACGAGTTAGGGCTTATATTGTATAACATGGCTATACAAAGGCCTGACTATACAAAGGTCTAAAGATAAGGTGAGGATTTATGTTGTATAAGCAAGCAACCTTGAAGTCCTATGGCTTTGTTGTTTATATCTAAGTAAGCAAGATTGGTTTAGCTGGAGAAGACAGGTTTGCTGTTGAAGATGGTCGTGCTACCTACCAAGCTAGCTCCCAGCTCCTTGCCGCAACGAGTTTGAGTTATCTAGTGTGTCAAGTTATAATGTCAAATCTGGTGGCCCTATGGTTGAAGTTCTTAAAAATTTTTTTATAGGGCATATTAAAGTTGATTAGAGTGACACCGGTTAGGATCCTACGGCTCCCTCGTTCTAGTATCACTATTTTCTATTGGATTCACTTAGTCTAAATGAACTTATCAAACCCAACTTAATGAGTTCCATAATTTCATTTAAACCATGGAAAGTTTCGTTAGCAACTGTAGTTACATCCTCCGAGGGATTCTCGATCATCCGATAGAAACATATTAATTTAGTAGCA
>NW_018164912.1:224241-227338 GCF_001263595.1 Phalaenopsis equestris
TTGAGTTGTTTTCTATTTTGAATGTTGTGGCGGGGGATTTTTTCTTGGTTAATTTTAGTTTTAGTTTTGGTTTTGGGTTTTTGGCTATCCTAACAGTTTTAGTTTTCATGCAGGGTGACATTGTTGTTTATTATGCAAGTTTGTATAAGTACAAAAGTGTAGTATGAAAGTATAAGAAAGATAATGCTGAAAACTCCTACTCCGAGGGGTTCCCGATCCTCTGATAGAGACGTCTTAATTTAGTTGTAGTTGTTGTTTTGTGTGATGTTTGTGATTAAATTTTGCATTGTTTTATATTTTGAATGTTGTGGCAGTGGGTTTTTTTTTAGTTGTTTTTTAATTTTTTTAGTTTTGGTTTTGGTTTTGTGGCTATCCTGATAGTTTTAGTTTTCATGCAGGGTGGCATCATTTTTTAACATGCAAGTTAGTATTAACATCAAAAGTACAGTATGAAAGTACAAGAAAGACGGCGCTGTAAGCTGTAAAAACGTACCTCGCGAGTCTTCTCGTTCCACAACCTGAAACTTAAAATGCATGTGAGGGCAGTTCATGTAGAGGCAGAAAGTAAGGTTTTGGTAGTTTTTCTAACCCTATGTCAAATCTTGGTGGGTCCTTAAGAGTTTAATTAAGGATGATTTTTTTAAGCAAAACATATTAAGTTTAGTAGACCTCTGAGATATCCAACAGGTTAGGAGGAAGAAGTAGGTCCATGCTTCCCTATTATAACCTGGTGAAAAGCCTCAAGCTCGTTTAAACTTATTATGTTGCTTAATTATTCATCCTATGAATGCCCTAATATTCAATGAACATTGATGTCCTAATTATCCCTAAGAGTAGGGTAATTATCATTTGTAAATTAATTTTGAAGATTATGTGAATGAAGATCCTTAAAGGGGGCAAGCTAGTGTTGTTGGAACACTTAGCAAATTTTTTGTCCTAATTGGGCTTGTGGTGTTTTAAAGGAGTTAAATTTTAGCTATGTTTGCTTTTCTAATCCTCATAATTTTGTTTGTTTTTCTAATCATCATTTAATTAGTCTTGAACTTAGATCACTACTAAGCCCTTAGACCTAGGTGAGTTTCTTCATTAATTTTGGAAAGGTTAAGTTTTAGGTGATCATGATTCATTATTTGAATTTCAATTGAACATCAAATAAATTTGAAAATCAAATAGTGGTATTAAATTAGGGAGTTATTAACACCCAAAATCATACCCCTAAATCTAGGATCATTTAATTGGTTAGACTCCCAAATTTATGTAATTTAAGGAAATTGCAAATTTATCCTTTTTAATTAGGACAAGTGTAGTTGGTTTCTACCAATTAACCCCTTGTGTTCCAAATATCCAAATATGTTAATTAGAATCAAATATCTCCCATTTCCTTTTATGAAATTAGGCCTACATGTTAATTAAGGCTAAATTTCCAAAATTACACATTTGCCCCTAAGGCTCTAACACTTCATAATTCATCAAATTCAATTCAAATGACTTTGAAATTTTTATCCTTCCTCATTCATGAGTCAATTAAGATACCAGAAGAGAAAATGTTATTTTTGAAAATTTAATTAAATTTATATAATTATTTTCATACAAAAATATGACTTTTCAAAGAAAATTCTTAACTTGACTAAGGTATATCCTAATCCCTTGAAATTTGTACTGGAGGTATAAATAGATTAGAGAAGACTTTGGACCAAATTTCATAATTGTTTTAATTTTATTTGAATTTTAAGAATTATTTTAAGTTATGGGGTATTTATTAAAAATAAAATATTTTAAATGGGGAAAATTAAGTTTTGTATTTTGAAAAAACTTCCTGAGGTCAGAGAGCCCAAAGGAGATAATTTTATATTTTTATGAGTTTTATTTTATTTATTGGAATTATTTTAGTGAAAATCCATTTTTAGCCTTTAAAAATTTTTTTTTAAGCTTCAAAATTCAATATCTTTATTTGAAAAATTAGGAAAAATATCCCAATTGTTCCTAAGTACTTAGGAAGCAATTTAGAACATTTTCATGAATTTTATTATTTTTTGTGATCTTTAGGGATTTTTAATTATTTAAATATTTAAAAATAGGCTTAAAATCAAGTTTTTAATTTATATATCATTTTATTTTTAGAAAATACTCCTGATCATAGAGAACTCAAAAAATAAGTTTTTATAAATTTTTGAGTTATATTTTGATTTTTTAAGAAAATTATTTAACTGCTAAAAAAAGATATTTATCTTGAGAAATCAACTTAAGTTACCAAATGAACTCAAAATGCTTTTAAATTTTTATGGTAAGTTCTCTAGATCTTAAAAAATAGTGGAGATAAAAAATTAAGTCATTATTGTTTGAATTTTTTTCAAAATGAATTATCTTAGTGATTTAGGGTTTGTGAAGATTAGGTGCATTTTAAATGACTTGGCTCATGAGAAATTTTTCTAAAGGTTCTTTGGTCATCATAAACCTTCCAAAATTTTCTTAGATTTTTCTAAGTAAAATGCTAATTTCCATGATTAATTTAAGCAAACAATACACATAAGCTTGAAAAATATGATTCTCTATCTAGGGACCTCCTCTGACTTTGGAAAAAAAAACGGGGAATGTTACCTAAGATAGGGGTAACAACATGCTAAAATTTCAAGCCATGGTGATATCACTACATGCATGGAGAATCAAAACATCCAAATCAGTGTTTAATTAATTAAAAATAAAATATGCATCAAATGGACTCCAAATCATTTCCACATTATTTTCCTCTGTTCACCAAGCAAGAAGGTATTTTTATTTTATTTTTATGATTTTTCTACACCAAGATATGAATTTTTAAAGTTAGGGGTCATTTTTTGATTTTTTTTAAAATCCTTATTTATCTGCGCGGCGCTAATTGTATCCTCGGCAGCTCCGAAGGCACACGTGGCGTGCTCTGGTTGGACGTCGTCGTCCACGTCCACATAGCCATTGACTCGGCCCGCGGTTCATGTAAGGAAGTGTTGTCCGTTTTGTCCGGCTTGATCTCCTCCATCCATCCGATACATAAGCAATCGGATGGCTCCCCATCATCGTCTCCGATGGAGTGATCTCGTGACCGTCCACACTAAAACCCTAA
>NW_018164913.1:0-1466 GCF_001263595.1 Phalaenopsis equestris
TGCAGATAACATGTGAATGCAATATATCAAAACTTAAGATGCAGAAATAGTTTGCCTAAAAAAAGGCTTGTCACATTCGAACTACATTTCACTTATAGAATGATATATGATGTGGATTGACTGTAATATAAAATTGATAGGAAGGCTATAATAGACTACTTAATTGTCGAAGAAAGTTTCTTTGAAAAGTAAAAAAGCAACTAAAGATGGTTGATAGATCAAACACAAAAACATTTTCAACATATGATTCACGGCGAAAATGATTTATTATGAATTTGAGATAAGTTAAAATAATTAACACTCAAATATGCGAAACTAATAAACATTACGTTGATATAATATATATTATAATTGCACGCAATCATATTCAACATGTTAGTAAAAAATAAATGGAGATTTATTAAAAAATTATTAAGAAAAATTGTGATTCAAACTCAAACACATTCCATTTGCAAAACATAAATATCAATTATTAGATGTTCGAATAAAACCCAATTAAGGAAAATTTTCTATTAGAACCACTCATTCTTTATATTTCTACAATTACTCATAGCCATAATGATACGTAATAATTATAAAAAATTCTTATTTTGTAAGTACATAATTTGATACCTTATTAGAAAAGACCGTGACTCCGACGGTCACAGCTTATAATTCGGTGATCGGATGATCGCAACCGTTCACACTGATAAGCGCCCAGCCGACGAGATTAGCTCCTATTTTGTTAATCAGACTCTAATTTCACTGCGAGCGCACCCCCAATTAGCTCAGCCTGAGTGGATTTAGAGAAGAGAATACGATCAGATGGGGCGTGAATATATCTGAATTCAATCTTGCCAACCTTTCCGTATTGAGCTCTTGAGAGGCACTGAGGGAAAGAAAGGGGGGAGGGGAGAAAACCCACGGGTTTTAGCAATTGCGCGCGACTATAAATACACGTGAAGGGCCCGTCTCCACGGCGACATCGGAGCGCTTTCCCTTCTCGGCGGCGGCGTTGGTGGCGCAGAGGGAGGAGAAAGAGGAGGGGAAAGGGAAAGACGGTGACGAGGTCTGCTGTATGTCAGATCGTAGTGAAGAGGGATACTACGGCGAATTCGGCGAGCTCGCAAACCCATTGCAATGGCCGCAGCTGAGGAAAAGGCGACGCCCAGATTTCCTAGTGCCGAAGCTGTCAGCGGAGGCACAGTTAGGGGAAAGGCTGCTGGAGTTGGAGCGGCGGCAGGATGGGCTGCTGAGGATGCCGCTGGAGGGAGCGGCGGTACAAAGACTATGAACGCCGGTGTTCTTATCCGGCCTGTCGATGATCTGCCGGATCCTCCGGCAAAGCCTTCTACCAAGGGTAAGGGAAACATGTCCTCGCCGTGATCGGCTCCTGTTATGTTTCATGCAGTATCTTTTGTTCGTATGCGGAGTGTGGAAAGGGTCTCCCCCTATTCTTGTGCTTGGGTCTCTCTCTCTCTCTCTCT
>NW_018164913.1:1566-9519 GCF_001263595.1 Phalaenopsis equestris
TCTCTCTCTCTCTCTCTCTTTTCTGTGGTGTATATTGTTGCGGTGCGGCAATAGACAGCGATGGTGGATATCGCTCTGTTGAGTAGAAGTGAATGAAAGAAGAGCGGATAGACGAAGGCAAGTCGTAGAGACTTGGAGTGAATTATTTGGGTGCATTAGCAATTTTTTTTCACAAGACTAGTAACTCGGGTAGTGTAGACCTTTTTTAAGGAACTTAAGAAGAATCTCGATGAATTGGCGGATGCTTTAATTCAATTTCTCGGTATGTTTAAGATAGAAGCTATTCTGAATTTTGATTTTACTATTTTTTCTTCTCGATTGAGGGCGGCCTCTGAAGAAAGAATGGTGGAAGAGGTGGCTGGAGGAATGCTTGGGAGCATCATCACTTAGCCCGAGGAATGCTAGCTAAAACGTTGCTGAACATTCCAATAAGCTTTCATGCTACTAACAATAGTGTATATCCAAATATTGTTGCTGTAGATTTCCTTGATCCTTCCACAAAGTTTAATTCTATGCATGTCTCATAAGTTATATATCGTATGAACATACATAAGCGATGCCCTTACCCCACCTTTGTTTCTTCTGCTATTTTTCTCATTTCTAATTTTTTTCTCGAGCACGGAGAGCGATAAATAAGAAGTCTTCAATATAATCGTGATCTTGGAGAAAAAGCATGCTCATGTAACCGCTACACCACACATTCTTCCACTTTATTCTTAAGTTCTATGCTTTGATGTAATGTCTCATATGTTTGTTATAATTTTAGAGATCATAATGGTTTTTTAGCCATGATAGATTTCTTCTTTTCCTTTTTGTAAGTTAGCTATCATCTAAGGTTACTTCTCCAGGCCTTACTTTGTTACCACTTCTCTTCACTTTCAAAGCTATCATATAAGTTTAGCTATCATCTCCACCCCATGTCACATAACATAAGAGCTCGTGCGCACACACACAGAGCCTACACTTACAAAAAGCCTTCGAGCTCATCAAATAAAATTTATCCTGCAAGTGAACTTGCCTATACAACAAGGTCTTTGGGTCTTTAATAATATCTGAGTTATAAGCCCCAAATAGGAGTATACCTAAACCTAAGTTTGTATGCCTTGACCCTAGACAACTCACTTATGGCGTGTATGATGCACACATGCACATATTGTAACCCTCTTGCCAAGTCATTGAAAGAACAATAAGGCTCATTCTAATTTAACTCGTTTCTTTCGGTAAATGAAAACCCCAAAATCAACTTATGTTTATGCTAGTTCCTATATCAGTAAACCCAACAATTAAAACTAAAGCTAACTTATATCCAGTTTGATTTAGTTAGTATCCCTAAAAGAAGGCAAGCTATGCTGATTTATTAGATTTTTTTGGCCATTAAATCTTAAAATCCTCTATAGTTTGTAAATCGGGGCTACTACTATTCTTGGGAAGATAGAACTATGTAGTATTGATTGAGTCATCTACCATTTATCTAATTAAAACTCAAAGGCTGATCATGAGATTAAAGATCGAGCTATAAGATGTTGAGTTAATTAACCATGGAGTGCTAATGGCCGTAGGAAGTTTCAAGACTAAATTTAAATTAACTCTGATTTGAATGGTAAGGGATATCTGATGAAGCTAAATCAAATCATACCACTTAGAAAATGAGCACCGAATTAGGGGATGGTGCTTTTCCCGGCTATCAATGGATTATTCTA
The DNA here is from genome assembly GCF_001263595.1 of Phalaenopsis equestris. Taxonomy (NCBI): domain Eukaryota; kingdom Viridiplantae; phylum Streptophyta; class Magnoliopsida; order Asparagales; family Orchidaceae; genus Phalaenopsis; species Phalaenopsis equestris. The sequence continues at coordinate 3,267 of NW_018164913.1, forward strand.
CAAGAATCACGATAGTTATGCCCATATCTACTTGACAAATATGAAATACTCAATTTTTCGATGTCCAAGCTGGGCTGATTTGAGTAAAATCTGTATACCTACTATTTTAATGTGCATAAAATGAATATTGATGGGATCATCATGAGATTTTTTGTCTTTTTTATTTTAAACTTTGGTTTTGTTGCAAGATATGTCTATGATGATTATTATACTGAAGATAAGATGCGTTCGATTTCCCACACTGTAAAAAGAACTGCAAGAGAAGTTTTACGTGGTCTGACCTAGCTTTCTAGATTTGCTTCCCTACAGTTGCTTCCTTATGTAATTGATCCTTCTTTCCTGTCTCCTACTATTATTTTCTGTCCTCAACATGCTTGATTGGTTACCGGGCTGTTTGCTTTTCTAGCATTATGTTGTAGTTGAAAAATTGAGAATTGCAGGAACAAAATTTAAAGTTCAAAACTCATTAGTTTGATAAAATAAGGTTGAAAACTTATGTTCTGGTTGGAATTCAAGTTTGCTAAATTGAAACTTAAATATCAAGCAAGATCTTGGGAGATTTTGAGAAATTATTTATTTTTAGTTTTTTATGTAAGCTGTTTTTTAATTGATCTTGATTCTTCAAGCGCTTGCAAGTTTTGATGATAATTTTCAGTTGATGATTCTCTTTGTATCAATGTGAAATCCTTGATCTTTTAATTTGTGATATATATTCTTACTCTCGTTTTTAAACTGTAGAATAATTTGTTCGTATTTGATACATATCGGGTTCCAATTTTATATTGTGAAGCAATGTTTTCTAACTTGCATCAAAAGTGATACATATTTTCTTAAATTGAAAGTTGTAAAGTGAAAGTTGTGATTAGGTGCGTGTCTCTTTACTCATCTCATTTTAGATTTGCATAGGTGACCCTAAACTATAAAATGCTGTATTATTAATTTTGCCATAACAACAACAATCCTTTATTCCACTAAATGTGGCCGACTACATGAATCCTTTTTCTCTATTGTATTCTATTAAGTGTCATATTTTCAGTTAATTCTAATAACTTCAAAAATTTTCTTATACAACATGCCCAAATTTTGTTAGGTCTACCTCTACCTTTTTTAGCATAAGTCGAATCTAAAACATTTACTCCTAATCAGATTAACTTTCTTAACAGAACTCGAATCTAAAACATCTGCTCTTTTAATCAGATCAGCAAATTGTCGACTTTTAATGTGCCAAACCATCTAAGACAACTCTCTCTAATCTTGTCTGTCATTGGAACTACATAAACCCATTCACGGATAATTTCACTCCGCATTTTGTTTCTAAGTGTAAAGCCACTCATCCACCTAAACATTCTCATCTTAGCAACACTTAAATTAGTTTTATGCTTCTATGTTATTGGCCAATATTTTGCATCATAAAGCGTTGCAGTTCTCATCACCATCATATAAAATTTTCCTTTTAAATCTAAGCAGTAGTTTTCTATCACACAGTAGGCTTGATGCATTCCTCTCCTTAAACATCCAACTAATATATTCCTCTGCTCCAACCATCCAACTTTAATTCTACCAAGAACATCCCTATCTATATCACCATCACTTTGAACAATAGAACCAAGATATCTAAAACGTTCACTCGGTCTAATGATTTGATCATCAATTGTTACAACTTTACCGCTAGATTTACTACTACTAAAAATGCATTTCATGTATTTCGTTTTAGATCCACTCAAATGAATGCCTTTAGGATCTAAAGTAGACATCAATAATTCAAGTTTTTTCTGAACTCTTTTTTCTAGCAATCTACACAAGGAGGATGTCATCAACGAAAAGTATACAAGGTACATCCTCTTGTAAATGTCAGTAAGAGCATACATAACTGAAAGCAAAAAGGATGTGGGCTTAAAGTTGATCCCCGATGTAATGCAACTGAAATAGGAATATACTTGGTCAATCATTTTCTGTTCGAATGCAAGTAACAACTCTAGCATACATATCTTTAGTGATTTGAATGTAAGTCGTTGTATCACCTTTCTTTTTTAAAACTCTCCAAAAAAATTCTCTTGGAACCTTATCATAAGCTTTTAAGTCAAGGAAAATCATATGTAGATCCTTCTTACACTTTTGTTACTCCTCCATAAAACCTCTCAATAAATTTATAGATTCCATAGTAAACCTGCTAGACATAGATCTAAACTGATATTATGAGAAATCTTTGTATCGCGTCGTAGCCTTTGTTCAGCTGATCTCTCCCATTATTTTATTGTATATCACATTAACTTAATTTCTCTTTAATTTTCACATTCTTGAGCATCCTCTATATTCTTAAAATGGGGATCAAAATATTCTTCCTCAACTCCTCATGCATCTTTTTATTTTTTAAAATAATATATTCTAAATATTTTCACACTTCTATTGGGATACTATAAGGTTCTACTAATTAAATCTTTACTTTTAAAGATGGTTAAAGATGTATGTATAAACTAGCCAAACAAAGAGAAGAAAAATAAAGATTTAATTCAAGTAAAGTGTGTTAAAAATGAAAATCAAAAACTGTTTTTCTTAGATGAAGATATTCAACATAGGTAGGTGAGATATTCTGATAAACTTTTCAATAAAGTTTATTAAAATACGATCGATTTTAGTGATTAATAATAATAAAACTTTTTTATTTTTTTATTATCATTTTTTCCACAAGGAAAAAAAACTTCAGGATATGTATATGGTGGAAGGCATTTGAGACGCGATTTCATTTCATGTGTAGTGTGGCTAAATCTAAATGAGTTGGCATTTTAAGATTGAAAATTATGGTGTGCACATCTTTGTTTGTTTACTTATTTGTCTTTATTTAATGTTATGCAGGCATCCAGGTGATGCCGAGGGCTCAGTCAAGCCACCCATTAGACCCGTTATCAGCTGCTGAAATTTCTGTGGCAGTAGCAACAGTTAGAGCTGCTGGGAGGACCCCTGAGGTTGGGTCTCATGGTTCTTGATCTGCTTAGCTATTCATTATAGTTTTGTTTTTATATCAATCATTCGATAGATAATCATGTTTCATTTATATATAATCTTGCAAATAAAAGCATTTTAAAATGACATACATTTAGGTGCGAGATAGCATGAGATTTGTTGAAGTAGTTCTTTTGGAACCGGAGAAAAGTGTTGTGGCACTTGCGGATGCCTACTATTTCCCTCCATTTCAACCATCACTGCTTCCAAGGACAAAAGGTGGTCCTGTCATACCCAGTAAGCTTCCACCTAGGAGGGCTAGGCTTGTTGTGTACAACAAGAAGTCTAATGAGACTGGTATATGGATTGTTGAGCTGACAGAAGTACATGCAGCAACTAGAGGTGGGCATCACAGGGGAAAGGTCATCTCGTCAGATGTAGTTCCGGATGTCCAACCTCCTATGGTATGCTTTTCTAAGAGAATAGGCCTAGGATTGAAAAATTATGTTTTGCAAATTATTTCAATTCTATTCGTTAAATTTGTGTCCAATGCATTGAATAGTTTAAAGGGGCATTTTCCTGCATGCCACACAAATCTTATGTATTGCATATCTAGCATCTAAGCTTTAATATTGACATACATATCACTCAACTCTTTAATATTGCATAAAAAAAATCACTATCACCAACTTTTAAAAAGTTAAATACATCTTTTATTTTATAGATTTATCACACCGCAGTGTTATAAATGTAAATATGAATGTTTAGCGTTAGATATGTAAATACCAAAGAATTGTGTGGTATGTATATGAATTTCCCAAGTTTAAATTCAAACTTTTCATTGAGTGAATTTTCTATTCCTTATTTAACTCATGTCGCTTTTGAATTTTCTTCTATCTAAAGACTATATTCAGAATTTTATACTGTTAAAGAAATAAATATCTTAATGAAGTTAAAATATTAGACCTGTTTTTAGTGAGGGTCTTCCCTGTGATATTACTCAAGCTGTGAAGATTTTTAAAGTAATAGTCGCTTAGAGAGATTGTAAACTTTATCAACTTACCTGTAATTTTACCATGGAAAGTCTGTTGAATCTGAAGTTAAGATGTCCCAGCTATTTTCAAATATCGCTTTGAAGAGATTGTAAACTTTGTCAACTTCCCCGTAATTTTTACCATAGAAAGTCTGGCGAATCTGAATCTGAAGTTATGTCCCAGATATATTCAATGATATTTGGAGTTAAGTTAAAATTCTGAACTTATAATAATGTCCAGTTTTTACTGCCGAGTAGCGGTATGCCCAAGTTAAGCAAATCTTTATTTTTTAAATCAACAAAACGTATCTAAGGTGAGTGTGACCGCAGAAAATGATTTTAAGCTACAAACAACATGCCATAAGTAATAATGATGGATAACTAAAGCGATGTCCTGTGAAGCTATAAAGCCAAATGACATTGAATTTGGACATGTGAAGCTAAATACCATGAATTTGGACGTTAGTCTTAGCTTTATTGTAATATCAAGCAGGAACATTTATGATAATCTAGTAGAAATGACACGCAGAGTTACATGTCAATTTTTAACCAGTAAACTTTAGCATAATTTGTGAAGCTTGTCAGCAAGTTTGATCGTTATTTAGTGTATAAAAGAAGAAGTTGCTATAAAAGCTTGAATTATTGATTTTTTTCAATGGGTTTTTGTACTCAAAATTACATATAAAGAAAAAAGGAAATAAATAATTGTAATAATAGACACAAAAAACCTTTCTTAGTTATCTCTCCATTCGATTTATTAAGGGACTTACAATTTATACCAGGTGAACACTTTGTGCGCTCTTTCTTTTGTCTTTTGCATATGAATTAATGCGGGAGGTATTTCTTTGTAAGTTCAAATTTGCTTATAATTTTTTTTTAATGTGGGCTTGCTGAGCTTTTTAGTCAACATGTTAGAAAACTAATTTTCTATTGGGACCCATGGTGTGTATATTAATTAAATTATAGTTTATTTATAAAATGTCTATCCACTTCCACAATTTTTATGTGATCATGCTATATAGGATTTTGAGCAATATTGATGACAAATGTATTATCACAATATATCTTGATAGGCTCGTTTTTAAATCTACTAAAACGACTTTAATTCATAGAAGTCTGCAGATCTCTTGAGCAATTACTTTGATTTTGGATTCAGCGTTGGATTTTGAAAAGATAGATAATTTTTTGCTTCTCCTTTTTATAGGATTTCCCCCAGAAGCATGCCACTTTCTGAAATAGATCTCTTATTCACTAGTAACCTAGCATATTCAACATTATTATAACCTTCAAATTGTAAAGTATCGTTTTTTTTGACAAATCCCTTTGTTGGACTTGATTTAAGATACCTAATGTCTCTACAAGCAGCTAGCAAGTGAGATTATTTGGGTTTTGCAATAAACTGATTTATAAGGCTTATTGCAAAGTTAATTTCAAAGCATGTATTATTCTCATCATACTATTGTAGTAACCATCCGAAATTAGTCGTAAGAGAAATTAAATCGCTAACTATATTTATTTTTACAGCAAGGGCAAATATTTCTTGATATTTAATGTAATAGCAATATAAATAAATAAATAAAATAAAATATATTAATTATCATGTCAATTCTAAGGAAAACCTCTCCAAGGTTATACTTAGAGATGAATGTCTCATTTGAATTAAACAAATTAAAGAGGCAAGTGTATAAAGAAACCAAGAAGAAGAGAACGTCTCTTGAGAAGGGAGAAGAAGTGGACGACACAGACCCTAGCCATATTTCAGAGAAGGCTTCGAACATTAGTCAAAGAGTGATGGATGCCTTTGACGCGACAATACACTTGAGGACATACTTGATATGTCCGTCGAGGGCTTAAAGGCGAGTAATGCGTTTTGAATTTTTAAAAATAAATATTTCATTTATCATTTGCATTTTGAATATTTAAAAGATGTCTCACAAATGGGAGGAAAATAATTGACATATGAATGTATATTTAAATGATATTAAATTGATTTGAAATGATTAATTTAATCAATGTTTACTCTTTGTTGATACTAGCTGAGAATGCTATTGTACCTATGCATGAAAAAGAAAATAGAATTGGAAAAATATACATTCGTGTGAAAAATTTTGAAGGTTCCTAGGGGTATAATTTTTTGAAAATACTTAAGGATATAACGGTAATTTTGATATGACATCTTAAAAAAAAGTTAGTTTAGAAATATAAATACTTAAATTGAAAGTGGAAGTGTTAATTTAAAATTAGTTTACAGTTTGATTAATTAATGAATCACATTTCTTT
>NW_018164913.1:9619-14926 GCF_001263595.1 Phalaenopsis equestris
GTTTGATTAATTAATGAATCACATTTCTTTTGGACCTTCAGCATTACATTTAAATATTAATTCAATGCATAATAAAATTGCAATTGTTCACAAAGTAGAAAACTCACTGTTGAAATTAATTGCTTCTTTCAGGTAAATATTAAGTTGTTATGACGGACACAAGATATTTGATTTATAGACGGAGGACTATTAATACTAGGTTGTAGGCTGTTCGTTATGATCTTAGTTTTGCGTACTGTTTATTTCAGATTGATGTTGTACTGTTGTCTGGATTGCTATATTATTTTACTTTTAGAGTATGCTATTGCTATGGATGAATTTAATTTTCCAATTAGTGTACTATGTGATTTTTTTTGGATCTTTTTATTACTGGATGCTATGATGGTTTATTGTATGATTTAAAAGAAGTGTTAATACTGTTTGACTGCAGTTTCTGACTTAATTAATTCTAAGCTAGCAGAAAGGGTCGTGACATTTGATTCAATATAATTAAGTATACTAGCAACTAATATTGCTTTGTACCATTCTAGGCTCTCATTAGTTTTGTATTTTAATTAAAATATTCATTTGCATCCCATTTTGTATAAAATATATTTGAGTGCTCTAGGATCAAGCTTATCTGACGTTGTTTGTCGATGTTGACATAAGCAATGCATCTAAATATTTTTTATGAAAGAGTAGGAAAATAAAGGTTTGAAGTTTATTCTCGCTCAGATACTATATAGAAATGAAGACGCGGCTATGAATGCTTATATTGTTTATTTTTTCATTGGGCCATTTAGACACAAAATTATGTGGAAGAAAAAATGAAATTAATAGTTACAATAACAAATGCATAAAAACTTCTGTTAGTTATCTCATCATTTGATCTATTTAGGGATTTTTGACTGATGCCAAGGGAGCAATATGTAGACTCTTTCTTTTTAATGAAGTCATGAGATATATTTCCTTCTAAGCGATGAATCTGTGGCATCTAATTTTTCTTACTTAGCACCCCTTCAATTCGATGCCCTTCTATATAGATGCATTTTGGCATTATTGCCTTACTCTATACTATAATATTTTAGTTTGTGTTGTGTTGAGAAGTATTGTACTTTCGTTTACAAAAGCAGAAGAAAGTAAAATTATTGCTAATTTTAGTCTCTTAAGTGCTGTAAGAGTTAAAGCTATTTGGTAAAAAGTGATGTGCCATTTCTGTGAGTTAATTGAATTACCTAATTGATATTATTATGAATCTATATATTGCTTTTTTAATATCCTAATGATAAATAATAAATAATTATTTAATTAAAATGGTTATTACTAACTAACATATGAATGCTTTGCATATATTTACATTGATCATTAATTAGTATTGTCATTATTAACTTATGTAATCGAATGCATTGGTCATGACTCAGTAATTCCTTATTCTGAAGTACATTCTAAATTCAGAAAATTCATATCAAGAACACATTCAAAACAATGATCATCAAATACTAAACAACCAAAACAATTAATCAAGGTTTAAAGTCATGCAATTGGATATTGAGACATTTTTCATCTCTGAGGTGAGGCATAAACTTTAGTACATTTTGATTTATAAGCGTTATAATCAAGAAATTATGCAAAATAAGAACACAAATCAAAGCTTGAGGTAAAAAATAAGATGCTAACTTCCTAACATTTTAACATATTAAAAAGTAATATATTAGTATATTAATATCAAATCATAAAATAAAAAGTATTATACAAACATTAGAATAAGAATTGATTACATAATAATTCAAAATGAGCTTAACATAATAAATCTCACTTTCATTCCTACTGTCCACCATCAAAGAATCTAACGAATAACTAATTATCAAGATTAGAATTTTTAAAATCAAAAGTTTCTAATTCACTCATCACTAGGTGGGTATTCATTGCTGCGATAAAGAATCACTATCTTATGTCTCATCCTAAATTGTCATTATTCTCTCAATTTTTTCGTCTTCATTTTCTCTAATCAATAATCATTAATGAAACATATTAATTAAAGTTTAAACTAGTGATTATTACAACTTCAAACATTTAAAATTTCATAGATACTTTTTTTTTTAATTTCTTTTTGGCTTGTGTTACACATGCTTGTTTCGCTTTTGCTCCAATTGAAGAAATTAACATTGAGATCCTTTTATTGCAAATTGGATGGTGAAATTTCATCATCATCATTTACAAAGCATTCATCATGATAAAACATCATTACAAATTGAGGGATCCTTATATATATATTTATATATTTATTAATTTTTTGTTGTACATGTGTAAACTAAGAAAATTATACTTAAGTCAAACAATTTATCCTTTTGGTGTGAATTTGACAGTTATGCTTTAATTTTGCTCACAATTAGATGATAAACTTGTAAAGCTTAATATGATAATACATTTGTGATAAAAAAGATGTGGAATCCATAAATGAGCTTGCAGAACTTTTTTTGTATTGCTCAAGGTGCTTGTGTTCGGGTTAGTTACAAAGTTTCTCAAAATCAAGTCTAGGCAATGTTGTCATGCATGGTGTTCAATACATATTTTTTATCTTCACATTCAATTTATTTCTAACTGTTTGTAAGCATTAGCATTATCTGTAATAGCTTAATGGCATCAGATCCTCTTTAATTTCTTCGATAATTTCCTCAAAAAGTCCAATAATTTACTATGAATTCTTGATTTAATGCTTTAGCAAACTATAAGAGAATAATGTGTTATGTTTAATCAAAATGTTGATGAAGCATTTATTCTTAATATTCTACCAATTATTGGGATTGATCGTCCCTTCGGTCTGACGTCAAGTTCTCCTAATTTTCTCAATTCTTTTCAATGTTATTCAATTTATTCTTCTGGACCGAAGCTCTTAAGTCATATACATAAATGGCATTTGCAATCCTCAGTTATATAAATATATGAAACATATCATCTTGAAATAACGAAGGGAGGTTGTCATATTAAATTGAATGACAACTTTATAAAAGAATCTTTTAATATCCATACACACATATTTGTGAACTTTTCTAGTATTTTAAGGGGACATTGAATGAGGTACCTTCATGCTATCTTATGTCGATCTTCTATATTAATCATGTACTTATTCATAGATTCTCTTATACTTCTACTTCACATATCTGATAAAAAAGATGTGCAATCTTTACCACTAGGGTTACTACCATAATAAAATTTGATACTTATTCTTTTATCAAGTTGTTGCTATGTTAGCTTTTGGCATTGCCTTCTTATTCATATATTCAAGGATCTTTTTCACCTTCTCAGGCATCTTGGCGCATGGTACAATATTCTTGTGAGAGTTAGAAATGTGTTCTTTTATTCTTGCAACACCTCATTTGATAAAATTTTCACAATAATTACACTTAAGATAAATTTATATTTTCTCATTTCATACAATTTTAACTTGTATACCATGCCTTAATGCTAACTGAAAGAAACATTGATTTCACATTGGCTAGTTTGACACTAACCTACATTCCTACGTCTGGTTCGTAGGAATAGAGTGGCAGAAAGCATTAGATCAACGTTTTGGTTCTTGGTTAAGAGCCACACTTCTGTGGGATGACACCATTGGTTCAAAAAATGGTTTTGAAACAGCTTCGAACCTAGGTTCAAACTTCATCATATCCTCATTAGAGGATTAATGAGTTTTCATGCAGCGGTGGAAGTAAAGATGTATGGGCCTTTTAAACAATCTTTTGTGCGATTATTTTTAATTCTTACCATTTAAGAAAAAAAACTATATAAAAATTTAATTTAAAGAAAAAGCTGCAACAAGCAATTAAATTTACTTGAAAAAATCCTAAACAAACAAATAGAAAATTATAGGTGTGAAAAACAAATTTTCTACAGCTAGTGGCAAGAAAAGGTATGTTGGAGAAAAAGGAGAGAGATGAATCCCATATTGTGGAAGAAGACATGGCTAGGAGGAGACAACATATAGGAAGAAGGCACCAATTGGGATGTGAGAACTAAGAGGAGATGGGCCTGAGCGAGAGCAGTTGTGTGAAGGGTTGCTAAAAAAATCCTTGGGTGAGACTCAAATTGCGCAATTTTAAACAATGCAATTAATTTAAGCATATTTTTTATAATCAATGATTTCTAAAAAATTATCTAATTTATATTCTACAGGTAGCCCAAAACAATCATGGACCAATTATTGTTTCCATTATAGAATATCATGAACACCAATTATATAAGTTCTTCGATACAATTTAAAATTAGTCCAATCATTAATCATAGGTTATTTATATTTATGTGCTCTACATACTCATTTGTAAGATATAATGGACTTCCCACACGTTAATGACCATTAATGAGATGACATTGAATTAACCTGAATATATATGTAGGATCTTTACTATATTCTCGACCTTCTATTGTACTAAGAACTGGATAAATTTCTTTCTTGACATTGTTTGTTAGAACTTGAAAATCATACTTAATAACTTAACACTACTCTTTATGGTTAAATGCAGACAACAAAGATACAATACAGTAGGTTTAAATGTACCAAATCCTTCATGCGAAACCCTTATTATAATGCATGAACTTTAAAATTGAATTATGGTTAATTTCTTCACAAAAACATCTTAAACTCTCTAGTGGTTATATTTGTAAATTGATCTTTATTCATATAGATGCATGCATAACTGGATATGATAAAATTTTAGTTTAGGATTTACATTCTTAAGCACATCAAGAGGAAAATGGTCATTTTTAATCCTTCTTCCTTCTTCTCTTTGCTCGACGTCATCTCAACCAACCTCAATGCAGCTGTAGCCGAAGCCGCCACCCATTGAATTGGAAGCAACTCTTCCTCACATCTTTTTTAATATGGGTTGTTACATTCTCATTGTAATATGCATAAATACATCAAAACACATAAATATATACACACAATTAGTGATGTAAATGAATCAGAGTGGAGTTGAGTAATACATTATTCAAAACTTGTTATTTTTTTTTAAATCGAGTTTCAACATGATTTAATTTTTATAAACATTGTTTAATTGTGTTAATTTTTTATCGAGTTCAAGCCATAATAGAGTTTTAATTGAGTGTAGTTATACTTTTTATTGTTAACGATAAAAAAAGTATAGCCGAAATACTAGGCATAATTAAATTTATGGATTTTAATCAAAATTGATAGATCAGTAAATATTATTTTAAGTTATTTGATGAAATTTAAAAATGATAAAAAAAGTTAACTTATATATCTTGTTTTATTATTTTCGATTTACATGTACTTTAATAATATGCATAAATTTTAGAGTACATTAAGTT
>NW_018164913.1:15026-51479 GCF_001263595.1 Phalaenopsis equestris
AAAGCCCAAGTGCTAATTTATTAAAACGGAAAAGATATAGAAATGGATGAGAGATATTAAAAGAAAACTCAACTCACACAATACAACACAAACAAAACACAAATAAAGCAAAAATACATAAAGATAAAAAACCAAAAAGCCACCAAATGGTGCAAAAGTGCTGGGGACGTCTCACTTTAGTCCTCCCTCTACCTCTAGTTCTCGGAATTGAGTCTGCTAACAAATTAGTAAGGTGAGTGTCATTGCCCGAAATAACCAAAGTATCATCCATCAGATTCCTGAGCTCAAGTAGGTCTTCATTCTTCTTCTTCCTCCTCGATGTGTAGACTTGTCATTTCTCATCCGATGATTGACTCATTTGATTAATAGATTGTTCCAAAGTTGGTTAGACATGTGTAGGCTGTTGCACAACATGATCCCTATGAACCTGAGTGACAATTACAGCTTGCTCGACATGATGAGGCGGTAGTGAAACAGTAGAAGTATTTTCACCTGTAATAACGGTGATAGGTTTCAGGGCTAATGGGGTCTAAAGAATCGTCCTCTCACCCACGATAGGGGGTTTAAGGGACTGAATGATTGTCATATTGTCTGCGAGAATAGTGACTTGTTCAGATGTATCCTTTCGATGATCAATATAGTCAATAACTTGAAGCTGATCAGGAGGAGATGAAATCACTGCCTTTGGCGGAGTACTGTGTTTTTTTTGGTCTGAGTTGAGGGTGTAGATGGTGGCATTGAGAACTGGAATGACCGAACATACTACAGTTCGAACAATACGAAGGAAAAGACTCAATCACCACCTTTTGTCAATACCCATCATGTTGTGTGCCCAATCAAAAGTACTCTGGCTTCTGATGGACGGGAAATAATATAAGTAGGAATGTTAGTTTTGAGTGGCTTATCATAAGCTGAGGCAATAGCGTACAACTTTTTGAGTAAAATAATGAAATTTCAGATTAGGGAGGTGCATCCAAACCGGAATGATCAGAGGTTCCGTCTGAGGGTCAAAATCCACAACATTTCAGAATCTTCATTGCTTTGTTATCAATCCAGATTATCCTTCTAGCAAATAAATACGTGTAATCCTCTTCATTATTAATTTATATGAGAATGTGTCTTCCATCTAATAATCCAATTTTTCACTCTCCAACCAGATACATAAGCTCAAATTCCTTACAAATTAACTCCATTTTGGGATAACTATACAAAAATTTCCCAACCAAATTCAGTCGACAGAAGGAAACAAGTTGAATACTTTCAGCTTTTGTAAAAAAGATCGCAGGCTTCCCATTTTTCCTACCAAGTTTCTTGATATCATCCTTTCACTCAAACGAAGGAGAGAAAGAGCACAATTTAGGTGTACCTGAGGCGTTGACACCCACAAGAGCAGCAACATATGATATGTCCGAAGCCATCCTCAATAGATGGAGGTGTGACGTTAAAAACAACGAAGAAAGCAATGAAGAGCAAAGTTCGAATCCAGAAATAGGGAGCAGGAGCGGAAACCCCGCAAATTCAGCTTAAGCAGTAAGACGCCCTGCAGGCTGCAGCGAACAGGACGCTGTCCGCCCAAATCGCAGAAGCGGACGACGCAGAACGAGGACCCTGCGAAATCAGCTCGAGTAGAGCGCAGAAGCGGACACCCTGCGAAAACAACTCGAGTAGAGCTGTAGACGACGAAGGAGACGCGACGCAAAAAGCGGAATCGACGCGGAGAAGAATAAGAAAACTTTCAGAAGACAAGGCAGTGGGGCACAGACTCTTATTATGCCCGCTGAAAAAGAAAATGCAGGAGTCTCTACGCTCTACGAGTGCCGGTCATGAAGAAATCCAAAGCTTTTCCGGGATATGGTAACCAAACCGGCATCAACTTCTCAAGCTAATCACAGAAACCTGATGCGATGCTCAAACTTTAGGTTTTATTTCGTATAAAAACTTCCTAGACAAGCTACCCTCGATTTATGTATCGCTGCTAGCTCATACCATGGAACCGCTATTGCATTCCCTCTGTGTCAAGCCGGATTCAATATGCTATGGCTAACTGAACTAGGACCATTTGAAAGAGAGAATAGAATGGATTGCCTCTCCAGAAATAGCTTATGTCATGTCGTGCTATGAATGAAAGAGGTCCCTACCCTCATGCCTAGCCCCAAAAACCTGTCAATTTGAAATAGGAGGCTTTCAGATGTGCTACTTCGGGGGAGAAGATGGGATCCGCTCGACCATAACATAAGGCGCTAGGATGAGGCATATATACATATATATATATATATGTATATATGTATATATGTACATGTACATGTACATGTACATGTACATATATATGTATATATGTACATGTACATATATACATATATATATATGTATATATGTACATGTACATATATACATATATATATATGTATATATGTACATGTACATATATACATATATATATATATATATATGTACATGTACATATATACATATACATATATACATGTACATATATATAGATGTATATATGTATATATATGTATATATGTATGTATATATATGTATATATGTATGTATATATATGTATATATGTATGTATATATATGTATATATGTATGTATATATATGTATATATGTATGTATATATATGTATATATGTATGTATATATATGTATATATGTATGTATATATATGTATATATACATATATATGTATATATATGTATACATCTATATATATAGGTATATATGTATATATATATATGCATCATGCATATAATCATATACATTTCTATCTAATCTTGTGCCAGCTTAATCGAATTCTAGCTTGCCTCAATGTACATTCAATTTGAGCTAAGCTTGGTTGTTTGATTGGATCGTTATATTTGATTCTTGTCTAATCAGAGTAAATAAATTGGTCACAGTTGGATTGATTTCCGACCTTTGTGCCAATCTCTGAACCTTGATTGTGTCGATTTATTGATGAAAATGGTGTTATATTTGTCAATATGGCTATTTTGATTACATGAAGGTTTTGAAAATAATCCAAATCTAATCTGGATTAATTTCATCTAATTTTGTTAGAAAATTATCCAATACCATCAGTTTTAGCTTTAACCATGTTCTATATCTCCTTCATACATGTAATTCTAATAATATACATAAAATATTAATAGCATGGAAAGTAGGATATTTAACACAAAGACATAAAATAAATGATATAGTAGTTAACCCAAAACACAATAGGAAAAATAAATATTATTATTGAAAGCAAATAGGTAATTACAACCAACACATTTGAAAGGGAAAACAACAACAAACACAACATACGACACACTGAAATAAGAAATAACAACATGACTCACAACACTTGAAAGTGAAAACAACAACAAACACGACATGTGTGACACATTGAAATAGAAAAAAACAACAACACGACTGATACCACATGGCTAGGGTGAATCTCAGGGTGGTGGTGGTGATTGTCAAGCGTTTGGAAGGCAGCGGGATTGTGGACGAGGTGATCAAAAACAATAAAGCAAGACAATGGTTTCCCGGGTTTCAGACAGTAGTACATAACAAATATGGACGTGCCAGGTTGTCCGAGATGAAGATAGCATGGGGGAAGGGGCTGGAGCAACGATGGAGCGTGTACTGGGTGGGGGCGGTGAGGAGAATGGCTGGGCAACGAGTAAACTGTAGAAAAAAATAGCAAAAGGTTGCTGCAACAAAGAGTGCAGGGCAGCGAGGTGGAAGGATAAACACCAAGGTTGTGATACCAGACCGGACATTGAAATAGAAGAAGTAAGAGTTCAAGGTTCAATGGTTCAACTTGGTTTGAACCGAATGTCGAACCAGATTATGTAATAAATATTTAAGTTATTTCAATATAATTTAAATAATATAATAATGATATATTAATATCTTTTTTATCAATTCAACAAATGATATTTTAATTTAAGATAATATTTTTTAATATTTTGAACAATATTCTAAATAAAAATTTCAGGACATGTTTTTCTTTTTTTTTAAAATTTAATTATTTTTTGGTCATTTGATCAAAATCAAAAGGTTAAAATTGAATAATATTTGAACCTTCTGGTTCTCTCAAAAATTGGGTTGGTTCACCAGTTCTCCTGTCACCAATTCCGACCGATTCAATTCTAGTTCTATGCAGAAACAACTTTGAGCGTGAGCCGAACCAATCGAATGACGATTCACGGTTGAACCTGTCAAACCGTTCGATTCGGTCAAGTTTTTAAAGCATTGATAAACACACATAGAAACCAAGATACAGGCCGATGCACCATCTTGAATCTTAGGATACATCCCTCAAAGGGAAGAAGTGATGTTGGTGGCTATTCAGATACAAAACACTCAAAAAAAATAAAAACCTAAACATATGAATCAAATATATAAACCCGATGTAATTAGGATTTGGCCCACTACCAACTCGACGTAAGGAGAGTTGGTCAGCCCTCAATTCGCAGTTTGACCAGTTTCTGGTCGCTTGAAGATTTTTTGCGTTCGGTCTAGTTCGCGGGATTGTAACACATGTCGTGGCCTCGTGGGATTGTGGCAGGGATCGCGAAAAGGGTCCAGTGTGGAGCTCCCATGTCAATAAATCATCAAATGAATAATTAAGCCACCACTAAATAAGCATTTTATTAAGTGTTTAGTGAGCTACTTGCTAAATAGTAACCCAACATTTTTACAAACATGAATAAACAAGCAAATTAGCGTTCAAGCTTATCCAATTTTATAAATGAACAAACATAGACAATTCTTATAAGAATGAGTATCGAGTCGGCCATCGAGTGCACCAATTCACCTTTAATCTCATATGGTCTCATGTATATTAAATCAAAATGGATTTCAATCTAATATCGAGCTAGCTCAATCAAGTTCTAGCTTAATTCAATTCAAGTTCAATTTAAGATGAGCTTGGCATGTTAGTTGGTTTGTTGTCTTTTAATTTAAGCTCAAAGCAAAAAGAAAATTTATCTCATTTTTCAGTGTTTTTCAAATTTAAGCCAATCTCACAACTCTAGTTGTGTTGAGTTGTAGATGCGAATGGTGTTGCGCTATAGATGCAGCTGTTTTGTTCAAATGAAGGTTTTGAAAATCGTCCAAAATTTTTCTAGATTGATTTCATCCAACTATGTTATAAAATTGTCTAATAGTATCGGTTTTAGTTTCAGCCATGTTCTGTTTCTCTATACCAATTCCTTTTCTTTTTGCGTTGGGGTTTGGCCTTTTTTTGTGCATAGTTTATTTTTTTTATTCCTAACAAAGCGTTTAATTTTCCATGACCAATTTGTTTCATAGTTGGGTTGGGGGAATGTACTGGTTGACTACCAAATCACTGGGTGTTTTTGGTTGGGAGATTTTTTAGCGTATTGGAGATCTTTTGCGTGGATTTTAGAAAATGATGTGTTTGGCACGAAGAATTACAAATACAATGTAAAGTATGATTGAATTTGAAGTTACAACTTAGTTGAAATTCATTTTTCGTTTAAAATAAATTTGTATTGTACTATAAATTTTTTGCAGAAATTTTACAAAATTATGTGTTTGAAGTTTAAATTTGTCTAATAGTATCAGTTTTAGTTTCAATCAATTATATAGGTGTTAGTTATATGTGAAGTTGAATATTTATGTTATCAGTTATAGTAAAGAACATAAATTCATTTGTTTAAGATAACATTTTTTTGTTAAGCTCTCAAAAAAAAAAAAGAAAAAAAAGAAAAAGAAAATGTAATCAACCACTTAAGATAATTATTTATTTAAGATAACATTTTTTTTGTTAAGCTCTAAAAAAAAAAAAAAAAAAAAAAAAAAGAAAATGTAACCAACCACTTAAAATATCTAATTAAAAAAATTAAATAATGTAAAAAAACATTAAGTACAAAGAATTATTATTGCAGATGTTTGTAGTTTGGAATTTCAATTGACATGTTGAAAGTATAATTCATTTTGATCACTTAAATTTATTCATGATATGTATTTTAAATTTAAGATCAATTATTATTAATTGTTATAGCTTTGAATATGTAAAATACATAAAAAACTAGCATAATCTGAAAAATTGTGTCTTCCTGCTGGTCCCAAAGCTTATATATATTAGGGCGACAATGTATTTTATAGTTATCAGGACTCGTGGCCATGATCTAGTAGGTGCATAAATGTTTATTCCTTTAAAATTACTTTAATAATATGCATTTTCAAATAACATGTTTTTTATAAAGAAAAATTTTGGCTGCGACATTGAAACAGAAACTTTGGCCACGATAATGCAACCAAAATGAAAATTTTGGTTAAACTAGTTCTGTTTGCTCTATCAATTATATATGGTCATGATTTATGCAATAGGTTTATCTTGTTGTTACCTCACAACTACAGGATGCTATGGAATACGCAGAATGTGAAGCTACAGTAAAAGATTTCCTTCCATTCAGGGAAGCTATGAGGAAGCGAGGCATTGAGGACATGGATCTAGTTATGGTTGATGCATGGTAAATCTTTTTTAAATATTCCATTTTCATTGTCATCTAGAGATATGTTATTGCTATGTAGTTGAGATGTTTCTTGTTTTTTTTCTTACTGTTGTTTTCAACTTATTCGTGCAGGTGTGTTGGTTACTATGGCGAAGCGGACGCCCCTAGCCGCAGATTGGCTAAACCGTTGATCTTTTGTAGAACTGAGAGTGACTGCCCCATGGAGAATGGTTATGCTCGTCCTGTTGAAGGCATCCATATTGTCGTTGATATTCAGAATATGGTTATTATTGAATTTGAGGATAGAAAGCTGGTACCTCTACCTCCTGCTGATCCGTTGAGAAACTATACTCCAGGGGAAACACGGGGAGGTGTTGACCGAAGTGACTTGAAGCCTCTACACATTCATCAGCCTGAAGGCCCAAGTTTTCGCGTCAATGGTTACTTTGTTGAGTGGCAGAAGGTATTTTTAATATGCGCTGTATGCATTTTCTTCTCTTCCCAATATATGCTACTCAAACCAAATGTTCTTCTGAGCACAAGTGTTATTTTTATGGAACAGTGGAACTTCCGAATTGGTTTCACTCCTAGAGAGGGTTTGGTAATCCATTCTGTTGCATATATTGATGGTAGTCGTGGACGTAGGTCTATAGCTCATAGGCTGAGTTTTGTTGAAATGGTTGTTCCGTATGGAGATCCAAATGAACCACACTACCGAAAGAATGCATTTGATGCTGGTGAAGATGGGCTTGGGAAAAATGCGCATTCTCTAAAGAAGGTGAAGTTGTTGTTTTTTGTCGTGTCTCTCTTTGAATTTTTGGTTCATATGATAAAATTTTAAATGTGTTTCAGGGTTGCGACTGTTTGGGTTACATCAAATATTTTGATGCTCATTTTACAAATTACACTGGTGGTGTAGAAACTATTGAACAATGTGTATGCTTGCATGAAGAGGACCACGGCATTTTGTGGAAGCATCAGGATTGGAGAACTGGCCTTGCAGAAGTTAGACGTTCAAGGAGGCTTTCCGTGTCATTCATATGTACGGTGGCTAACTATGAATATGGTTTCTTTTGGTATTTTTACCAGGTATCTCACATTCAGACAATGATCTAGTTTCCTTAGTTCCCTTATTTCTTCTGAAAAGAAAGTGTTTTTTTGGTTATTCTTTTATCAGCATTTAAGTTTTTTTTTTCTCACATGCTTCTAAACTTGCTGTTGTAATTAGGATGCAGTCATTGTTATGCTATATTTTTATGGCTTATGATGCTTGTTTGATTTTTTGTTCATATTCATTGACAAACATGCTTAATTTTGCTTTTCTTTCGATATGCCGGTGTGATTATAAATTTGGTAAAAATGTATTATATTTTGCTTTAATTTCATAAATATGTTTTTTGGCTGACAGTATATTCTCGTAGTCTGACCTATTCCTTCTAATGCATTAACCTCTTATATTACATTTGCAAACCAACAGAACTATTTTTTTGATGTAACTGTAATGCATTTTATAGTTATTTTATATTTTATGTTTTGAGCCTATTTTACTACACGGAGTCCAGATGGTAAGTTGGATTATAAAGAATTAATGCATAGATTATATGCAACACGGAATGCTCAAAACTGTTTCCGTGCATTTTGTTTAGCTTCTAATTTTATTATGAGCACGTGAACTTTTAGGTTTGTATAATTCAGTTGCTCTTTGATAAACTTATATTCTGTTCCTTGTTTGAATTTGATTTGAATATATATTGGTTTTTGTGGTTAGTTTCATATGAGTTAGATTTATGTTCTTGAAGTCAAGCTTGCGAGTTACGAGTTATTTTTAAAATAAATTTATTAAAAAAAAAAAACTATAATTAAACCACTAATGTTGCAAGAATCTGAATGTTAGGCAATAAAAAATTATTGATGGCTAACTTTAGGTGTCAGAAAAGAGAATTCTTGGATGGATATGTTTCAAAATCAAGATTGATAAATTGATAAATGAGCGTAATAGAGGGGTGATTGGAGTAATATCAGACAAGATAATTAAAAATAACTTCAGATTATTATATAATATGTACAATGAATGATGTTTGATGCTTTAAGATCCATGAGTTTCTATTGCACATCTAATATCAATTAAAAAAAATCATGCTATTAGCACACAAAATTTATAGATCATAATACGCTCTAATCATTATTCATTACCTTCTTGAAGATGATAAAAAACACAATAGGAATAGATTTATCCAAAATTCTAAGAACATTCTACCAGAAATGAAACCAAGAATCCAATATCACGAAAATCATCTAACGTTTTAATTTATCACCCTTGTTGAAAACTATATTGTATCAAATTTGATTAAAATCAAGCACACTCTCAAACCTATAGCAAGATATAATAAGAAAGTAAAAGAGTGGAAATAATTCACTAAAAGCAAATGCATCATCTGTACAAGTTGATAACCACTCCCTAGAATTTATTAATTTCTCAATTGTTCAAAGAATTCAATCACCAAAGTAGAAGAAATAACATATATTAATTATGGCTTTTGACATACCTTATACCTTTATTTGTAATCATTAAAACTAGATGGAATTTTTTTTCCCTTGGTCATACACCTTAGTCGCTAGTCCATGGAAACTAATTGCGCTCATTGCACTTGCATGTGCTTGGCATGGTATCATGCATGCTCAGTTCAAGCTAGCAAGTCTCACTTGTTGCTCCGCCCAACCAATCTAGTTTTGTCCTTTCAATATATATATATATATATATATATGCTTTGCTAGGGTTTCGCCTCACGGCGAACCTTAGCCTCTGCTACGTCATTTTTTCGCTCCTCTATTTTCATAGAGTTTCGTCGAGCTGCTCTCGTACGTCGCCCCGATCGTGGCTCGTCTTGGGCATCGACCCGATTGCGGCTGTTCCGTCTTCTTCCTCTTCGTAGAGTTTCTTTCTCTTGTTCCGTCCGTCTACTGTTCTCGTAATCGTTCTCGCAGGGCTTGCTTTGACCTGAGGGGCTTCCCCTTCGCGCTGGTCGCAACCGTCAGCTCCATCGGACTGTCTGGTTTCTTTCTTTGCATCTGTGGGCTGAAGGATCGTAGGTATGGCGCTTCCTTCTTATTCTGCCAAAGCTTCTTTCGCCCACGTCGTGGGTAATCATCTTACGGAATCTACTGTTGTCTTTCCCTCAAACTATAAGAAATGTCATGATGGTACGAGCGACTACCTTTTTCTTAAGAAGATAAGTAGGAAGAGTGAGAAAGCAACACAACTTTTATCTGATTCAGAAATTTCAACTCTAAATGAGAAATTGAAGTTCGCCCTTATTGAGAAATTTCAATGGGGGCACCCACCTATGGAAGTTATCAGAAAGAGTGCTGACGATCTCAAACTTATAAGCAAGTGAAAAGTGAGACTTTTGGAGGAGAGACGTGTTGATTTAGTTAACCCTAGTTAACCCTAGCTGAAAACTATGCTCGGATTTTCTCTAAAACATATCTCAACATTGCAGGTAAATCAATGAAGTTACTCAAGTGGTCTCCTGATTTTGACCCAAATCACGAGTCTCCTACCGTTCCAGTATGGATTAATTTATCTGGTCTCAAGTTGCATTTCTTTAATCATCTGGTTCTTTTTTTCTATTGGAGACATTTTTGAAGATCCTATGAAGCTAAATATGTCAACCTTTAACCTAACCAGGCCTTCTGTGGCCAGAATACTTTTTGAAAGGGATATTACCTTACCTGATATTACTAAAGTCTGGTTGGGCACAACTCAAAATGGATATTGACAACAAATTTTTATGGAACACATCTTTTTATTGTACCCACTGTAAGATGTTTGGTCATACACTTGATAAAAGTCACGGGCTCTATCCAAATTTGAAAGCTAAAGCTCAAAAAGATGTTTGGTCATACACTTGATAAAAGTCACGGGCTCTATCCAAATTTGAAAGCTAAAGCTCAAATAAACAAAGAGGGGTCTAATCTCAATGCTATGGACACATCTGCTCAATCTGTGGAGGAAGTTCCCACAATATAGGATTTGGTGTATGATTTGCCTGTGGACCCCCCTTGCCAACACCGTAGTTCCTGATGAAGAACACCACACTATATGTATAGATCTAAATGTGTTCATATCACTCACTGTTATTGAAGAATACTCACTTACATGCATGACACAAGAGGGTGCTCCCGCTCCCTCGATCCGATAAAAGATCAGCTAGTGCAACAAATAATTACTTCTAATGTTCGACAACCTACACA
Organism: Phalaenopsis equestris; assembly: GCF_001263595.1. NCBI lineage: Eukaryota > Viridiplantae > Streptophyta > Magnoliopsida > Asparagales > Orchidaceae > Phalaenopsis > Phalaenopsis equestris. Next base: position 25,756 of record NW_018164913.1, read on the forward strand.
TGCCCGACACACTTTAGACCAATCCACTGACCAGGCTAGCCAATCTTCGGATGAGGAATAACAAGTTTATTTCAGGAGGAAGAAGAAAAGAATGAAGGCCAACTCGAGCTCGAGAATTTATTAGATGACACAATGGTTACTGCTGGCAATGACACTCATCTCACCAATTTATTAGCTGGATCCCTTCCTAGAACTAGAGTCAGAGTTAAAGCAAAATTGGGTCGCTCTTTAGTTACCTGATATTCTGTATTTTGACACTTTTTGGTTTTTTATTTTCTTTAGGTCTCTCATGTATTGTTTTTTTGTATTTTCTCTTTTTGGAACCATTTGCATATAGTTGTTATCGTGTGGGCACGGTGTCATGTTTGGGCCCTCCCACACAATCTATCTGTATCATACTTTCTTTTTAATATATTAGCCATTGAGCTTTCTAAAAAAAAAGTTATGCATTGTAGCGCTCACATATGCTTGATGCGGGCTCACATTCTTGCATTGGTTCTCTCTCATGTGCTTGCAAGCGTCTGCTCACTTATAGAAGCTAATGATTTCTAGTGAGCCGCCTAAACCTACGACCATGTGCTCAAGAGAATTTCTTCCCCACTTAAGCTTCTTTTTCGCTTATATATTATATGTATGTATTATGAACCTATATGATTCAACAAGCCATAAATATAAAAACTTAAAAGCATTCTTCATTCCTTGCTTGTCCACGATAGGATAGAGCCATTCCTTTTTTTTTTTCGGAGTGCACAAAATTTTAAATAGGGGCATTTATGTACATAGCACACAGTTCTTATGAATTTACATATCTTACACCCAAAATTTCATATTTACACCTATAACGCTCAAATATTTATTATCACATGAAAAATAACTTTATTACTTCTTTTTAAAAGTGAAATACATATTTTCATGCATATGTTTAAAGCACCAAAGTGCTATGTATGTAAACATGCAACTAAATGACATTTGTATGCTACATATGCACATTTTCCTTTTAAATAATATAATTATAGTAATAGATCAATGATTAAAATACATAATATTATTATTTTTAACAAAAAAAGTAACAATTAATAAGATAATATCACCAAATTCATAAGAAGAAATATATCATGCATAAAAAAGTAGAGGTTATGAATTTTAATTCAATTAATTAACTAATTCATAGAAAAATAAACTAATTTCTACCTTTTCTCATGGGAAATGGTCAAAGTTGGTAATTAAGAGTGGACAAGCTTATAAAAATAATATTTTTTAAAGAAAAAAATAAATAAGGGTCGTCAATTGCCTCCCATGGGTATGATGTAGTTCCACCGATGTCCAATCATGCTATAAGTTTTGGGAAATTCTATACAACTTCTTTTCTCCATGACCACCATCCTTGGCTTAATAAGGGGAATGTAACCTTCCAATTATGTCATCTATACTTGTTATATTGGCTATCGCACCTTTCGACTGTCCTCCTTTGGAATCAACATTTGAATCTTCATTAAGAAGTTCTAGCTTGGAATTTCATTGGCATTTAAATATATTAATGAGTTATTTTGTTTAATGTAAAACAAATGCAGAATTTTATATCTTCTTTAGTTTAAAAAAAAATAAAATCAATATAATATATGCCATTCAATGGTGGTGGCCACGAGAAGATGTGGCTGGAGATGATGAGTGGCCGACGAAAACTGGCAATGGTGTTGGCGACGACAGCCAGCGACTGTCGATGGAGGGGGCAATGGCGAGTGACCGTGGCTCTTTTGAAAGTGTGCATATATTGCATTAATAAAATAAAATTACAAAAGAATGCAGAGTATAAAACTATGTATGTATAAAATGAGTCATATCTTCTGTAATAAAAGAAAAGGAGAATGACTATCATTTACATGTTTTAAAATAAAATTGTTTTTAAGGGCAAGTTGGGCACAATGAGGAGCAGCTTTATTGTAGTTTCAGGCAGTGTGACAAAAAAAACCTGTCTGAATTGAATGAGAGACAAAATCAGAGTACTCTCCCGGATGAGCTTGAGCTTTCCACATCTGTTTTTTCATCGAGCTTCTAAGGAAGAAAATGAAATTGTTATTATCTCTTTCGATAATTATGCCCTTGGTCTCAAGCATCCACGGTTCAATGATCTCTTTAATATGCGAAATAACTTTTGAGTTCCACTTGGGAGCTATCCCAATTCACAAGCTATTGGATGGAGGTGGTTAAGCACTTCCCTTCTTCATCTCTAATGATAATTCCCAAGCTAGCCAAGTAGGAGTGAGGGCCCCATCAACATTAGCCCCAATCCAATCGGGAGGTGGGGAGCACTAAAAAGGGGTAGCACACAGTTTCAAGGACTGACTAGTGCTTCAGGGCTCCTGAATTGGGTAAGAATAAGTTGATGTGAGGGATTCGAGGAAGGTGGCAGTAATGGTTGTTGGTGTCCCATGTGGATTCTCAGGTTTCTTCACATTCCTTCCATGCCAACTGTGGCAGACAACATAACAATATATGGGGGCAGCCGCCATATCCATACTCGAAGTGCTAGCCAAGTTCTGGATGACATCCTCAAATGTGTTGAATGTGGGTAGTCTGATTCCTTATTTGTTAAAAATGAGCAAAATCTGCTTTAGTACATGATAATGGGCAGTGACGTTTGTGTGGTCCTCTTCTTCTGGCAGTCCCATGGGCAACTAATGACAGAGGAAAGACCCTTTTGCTGAGCCAAAGGTTGGTCGGAATTGCATCCAGAAACAATCTCCACCAACAGAGTTTCTACCTTGGGTGAAACTTAAGTTTGTCAATCCAACTATAGTTCTTGGTTGCAACAGGGGACAAGACAGTATAATGTCACAGACTAACTTTGCTCTAGTCACCCGTGTGGCTTTAGTGCTCTTTTAGCACCAAATCAGTCTAATCCTCACAACTCTTGGACTTGTGAGCACAAAACACTCTTAAGAAGAAGAATAGAGAGAAAGAAACACTTCACACTTCAATACTTGGAAGCTTTGATTGAGTGCTTAGGTGATTACAAATGAGGGGAAGGATCTCTATTTATTGTCACACTCCAAGCCATGAGAATATTCTATAATTCCCCACTTTCTAGAGTATTCCATACAATTCTTACATAAATACATAATCCTAGATTCTTCTAGGTTCTTCTTGAACTCTCAATGATTGAACTCTCAATGATTCATTGAGTATTGCCTTCCTTTGACCTCTAGAATTGGGTAGAAGTTTCTAGAGTTGTGGGTAGAGAATTGGGTAGAAGTTTCTAGAGTTGTGTGGAACTTTCTCTTCCACCTTCTTAACTCTAGAAGGTTCTTGTCATGCATGCCTCTTCTAGAGTTTTTTTTCTCATGTTTGTTTTGCTATTTCCTTGAATATGGCAGGGCGTCACACTCTCCTCCACTGAAACCCGCAATGCCCTCATTGCAGCTTACCCCACACCTTCGAAACTGCCTCCTTGGTTTGCCCTCGTACTTGACAAACTTTGGTTTCTTCTTGGTTTTATGGGAGAGAGGTGTCATGCAACAAGTCTTCCTGGCTCGCGGCTTATCCCTTGCCTTCAACCAAGTTGTCCCTGTTGTCCTGTGCGATGTCATCATTGAGCTAGATTGCTGATAGTGTTTTGGATTCTTGCTTGTTTAGCCTTATTATCGGTACTGAGCAAGCTTGACCCCCTTCCGTGATGCACAGGCAATTGGCGAATGACATTGAGAATATTTTGTGCTTGCTCGAAGAAGTTCATTCCTAGAATAACTTTGTAATCATCCAAAGGAATGATAGAGAAGTCTAGAGTATCTGATCATGGCCCAATGCTGTTCTTGACTCCCTTAGCTATTCCATCGATTGACATCTCTGCTGAGTTGACGACTTTAATGGAGTCCTCTCCTTTAGTCATCTGCAACCCCAACCTTTTTGCATCCTCGTTGGAGATAAAGTTGGGGGAAGCACCCGTATCCACCATGGCCCTGGTGGTTTTCCCTCCTATTGCTATCTCCACAAAGAGTAACCCTTTCCCTTGGGGTTTTGTTGGAGCTTGCATCCCATTCAGCAGTTTAAGAGACCCCTCATGTGCCTCCATGTCATTTTGCCTATCACTTTCTTCTTCCTCCTTATGGCTTGCAAGGAGAAAGATGAGGGCTTTCTTCTAAGGGCAATCCCTTGCCCAATGAGGTCCTTCACAAAGAAAGCAACGGTTTTGATATGACTTGTTGTTAGTCTTCCCCTCGTTTCTTGCCTTTGTTGGGGTTGATTCGCGACGTTTCTCCTCCTTGTGTTTGCCCTTGTCATCCCCACCTTTGACATCACAACTCTTCTTATCTTCAGGTTTTCTAGACTCTTTTAAATAATCAGTGAAGTCTTCAGCAGTCGCGATGGTAGTGGCAGGATCCTACACTCCTCGCCTTCTAAGCTCGGACTTTGACCAATGTTGTAGCCCATCCATGAAGTTTAAGAGATTATCCTTGTCTGACATATCGGGGATTTCAAGAACCAAGGTTGTAAACTCCTTAATGTAGTCTCGAATCAAATCCTCATGCTTAAGCCTTCAGAGCCAGGCTCTAACCTCATCTCCGGCATTCTCGGGGATATAACTGCCTCTTTTGCTCTATCTTGAAGTCATTGAAAGTGGACATCGAGCACAAACCTTTTTTTACATCACTTTTTCTCCTTCTCCACCAAGCATAACAATGTTTGAGAGATAAAAAGACAAATTGTATTTTTGCATCTTCATCGACAATCCATATCGCTCCATAGCATTGCTCTAGTCCCCATAGGAAGTTGTCTACTTCTTTCATGTTGCGAACCCCTCCAAAACTTATAGGTTTTGGAACTTCAATCATCTTGGCTTCGAAAGTGGGATGGTTTGTGGATGTCGCTAGTGCCCTCTTGCACAACAAAATATCTCCACACATCTCCTCCAAGCTAGCACATACGTCGCTCATCTCCTTCTTATAAGCTCTCCGCACCTCTTGGAACTTCCCCAACAAATCCTCCTGCAATTTAGCCATATGTCCCATTAAGGTCTCCTCAAGTTGAGCATCATACTTCTGATTGTTGAATGGATGGTGACGTTCTCCTCCTCGAGTCCATCAACCTTTTAGCCAAAATCCTCTACTTCCTCCATCCGAGCAAGGCGCGAATCAAAGCCATGCATGATCTCCTTGGACCTCCCATGTGGCTTGGGTGCAATGGGATCTCTTTGCTCCTAGCGGCCTCGCCCTTGAGATGAATCCACATTAGTGGTTTTCGACTCCATTACGTGCTCTTTGATGCTTTCCTTCGAACCGAGGCTTTGATACCAATTATCACGGACTAACTTTACTCCAGTCACCCGTGCGGCTTTAGCGCTCATCTTTAGCACCAAATCAGCCTTATCCTCACAACTCTTGGACTTGTGAGCACAAATCGCTCTTAAGAAGGAGAGTAGAGAGAAAGGAACACTTCACACTTGAATACTTGGAAGCTTTGATTGAGTGTTTAGGTGATTACAAATGAGGGGAGGGACCTCTATTTATAGGTCCCCTCCAAGCCATGAAAATAGTCTAGAATTCCCTACATTTTAGAGTATTCCATACAATTCCTACATAAATACATAATCCTGGATCCTTCTAGGTTCTTCTTGAACTCTCCATGCTTCATCCTTGAGTTTTTCATGGAGTATTGCCTTCCTTTGACCTCTAGAATTGAGTGGATGTTTCTAGAGCTATGTGGAAATTTCTCTTCCACCTTCTTAACTCTAGAAGGTTCTTGCCATGCATGACTCTTCTAGAGTTTTCCTTCCCATGCTTGTCTTGCCATTTCCTTGAAGATGGAGGGGTGTGACTATAATCTAATGAAGTTATGGTCTTGCCTGAGATGGCCTTGGTGAGTTGTGGTTGATCTTGTGGAGGTTTTGTGCGTGCATGCTCCTTCTGGGGTGGCGAGCAACGGGGAAATGCTTTACACAAAATAGTGTATTTAGAATTCTAAGTTATTTGAAATTTATTTAGAAAATGAACTTCAAATGCATTATAATTTTTCATTTCATTTGTTTTTCTTCCAATCTAACACTAAGATTTTCAGAACTTTTTAAAAAGAAATGCTATACTCTCCTTTCGCTGTCGACCAAATTGCCCCCAAGTAAAATCAAAAGAAGCCTTCCATTAAACTTAATGAAAGTTTTATGAGGATTGTAAAAAATCATTCATATAAATGTTCAATAATAGAATTTGCTTCGATTCATTTATGCAATACATTTTGATGGGTGCACATTTAAATGTGTGCAAGTATTGATGTCATTTATATTGATTAGTAATTGTGAATTGTTACGATGCTTGATGTGATATAAAATGAGATTCACTGTTTTTTGCAGGATGGAAAAATTGAAGCTGAGGTAAAGCTAACTGGAGTTCTAAGCTTGGGAGCATTGCTAACCGGTGAATCAAGAAAATATGGTACTACAATTGCTCCTGGCTTATATGCGCCCGTTCATCAACATTTCTTTGTTGCTCGCATGGACATGGCAGTTGATTGCAAACCGAATGAAACTTTTAATCAGGTGTGTGTTACTTATATTTGTAATATCTGTTTCGGATTTTCCTTTACAGTTTCTCAAGGTACAAGTTATTTTATGAGTCATTTGAGCATGATTCATTATTCTTAGAATATAATTAGCAATGATTGCTTGTGATCCTGATAGGATGATTGATAGTTTCACTTTGCACTTGTTTTCAGGTAGATCACCCAGGGTATTATAGTTGTTTTTCTGCTTGATCATGTTTTACCAACCCCATAAATTTTAAATTTTAAACCTGGACGTGACTTCAACTATTTATTTCGCTTTGTTATATGCATAGTTTCATTTATTTACACTTCATTTTAGCTATTTGTCATTTCATCTTTCATTTTTTTTTTCTCATCCAGAGTCTTGATTACAGAACTTTGAGCCACCCCTTTTACATATTTTTGTTTGTTGTTTGGTAGTTCTATTTCTTATTTTTCTCATTTTTTTATGAAGAATTATACTCGTTTTATGTATTCTATCTTCTAGTTGGAGGTCAGCATAATTATTGAGAACAAAAACATTGGCTAATTTGCTCAAGGAGCTCCAGTAGATCCTTTAATTATGGTTTTCAGAATTCCTAGTTAAGTAATTTGCATCTCATCCTTAACGACAATTCTATCCATGTGATGTTCTCTGTCTGCGATATATGTATTAGTTTTTTCTACAAATCTAGTTATTAATGAATTCTGGAATTCATGTATTCAGCTTCTTATTGGAGTCTGATATAAAATGGCCAAGTTTGATTTGGCCAAGGAAGCAGCAGAAAGCTCATTTGAAAGGTGGTATAGGTCCATGCCTCTCGATTCTTCAGTTCATGCGCATTGCTAAAAAAATGTAGCGATGATTCCAAACACTAATGTTCTTTTTATCATTGTATTTGTTGCTTAATTTGCATATCAATCTATATGGAAGTTTATCCTAATTCATTTCATCACTAACCAACAAACCTGATTCAGAATAAAATTGACGTTCAAATTGTGAAAAAACCGTGATTCTTACAGGTGGCAACTCTAACTCAGATCATGATTGATCTGACGCCCTGCTTTAAACTCAAGCAACTATCTAATTTAATTCATGCCATAATCTAATGAATAAAATGTAGCTGATAATGGACTCATAATGCTGCCTGTTTCTTGGTAAACTTTGAAGCCACTTTTCTGTCCAACTCTCTCTAAAACAAAGGGATGAACCAGGTTAGTGATTTCCTAGAAAAGGTGAACAATAGAGCCAGATGCGTTGCATTGAGGAAATGAACTAATAAGTTTGACTATTTATGATGAATTACTAGCGATAAATAAAACGAAACTGTTCTTACAAAACTTGTAACCATTAATGACTTCCATCATTTTTCCCTTTGAGACACCTGAATGACTGATTTTGATAACTTTAGTTAGTCACGTTTCTTTCATATTGCACATAGCATGAGCGCTGACAAGTTTCTTTTTGAAATGAAGAGAAAATTATGATGAAATGCGAAGAGCAAATCTATTTTTCTGTGTATAAAGTGCAACTTGTCATTTGTGTGTTCTGCTCTTTGTTTGCTTTGAGTATGACAATGCAATAGTTGATTCCCTCGTGCATATTTAATTCTTTATCTCAATGATTACGTACAAAACTCCATTCATTGTTATTTGATAAGTTTGTTGTTAATAAGACAGATTAATTGATTATGGATATGTTTTACTAGATATGTACTTTCTCATTGTTTCCTTGGCTTGGAACATGGCTATGATATGGGTTTTTGATAGAGTTCTTTTTTCTTGGCTTCTCAATATATCAATATTAAAAAAAGTTGTGAACGACAATATTCTTATTGTATTTTTTTATTTCATAGGTTGTGGAGGTGAATCTTAAAGTTGAAGAACCGGGCAAAAATAATGTTCACAATAATGCATTCTATGCAGAAGAAACAGTTCTTAGGACAGAATTGCAAGCTATGCGTGATTGTAATCCTCTATCAGCACGACATTGGATTGTAAGAAAACATAAAACCATTTTGTTCTTATTTTAGGTTGATTTATGGTTTTACTCTTTTTCAATGTCTCCATTTTGTGTGAAGTATTAACCGCAGTGAAGAATTTGGTCTGCTGAGTGAAGGCTGAACTCATTAAAAATATGGTCTGGTTTATTCTTGATTTTTTCCCTTTTTTAGCTCTAAGATTCGGACATAAATTTCACATATTTTACACATCGTGTAAATCAAGCCATAGTATTCTAAACAAGATGATTCTTAGCTGCCGTCAATGCTTGGATTGAACATTTAGGCAACTGTTGAATTCTTGGAAGGAAATGAACTGGAGTTCAGAGTCCTAAATTAATGGTTTTAAAATGATTGTCTTGACCTAAAATGACTGAATTTCCTTGCATATAATTTTGGGATAATTACATACATTGCACCCGAAACATTGCTATTTACGCAATTGAACACTCACGTGGTATTTTTGAACTACCAAACCGATGTATTTATGTGTGCTACAATCAAACCTATTTTTTTTATGCAAGCATAGATTCTTTTTTGTGAAAACTTGATTCTAGCGACTGAATTGAAAGGCAATTCTGAACGAGGTAGGAATTTTTGTTGCCTTGAAGAGGATCTTTAGGAGGAGCTTAATATTGTCATGCAATTACCTTCATAATATTGTAAGCTTCGCTCTTCATATCTTTGATATATGTGGTGCTTATATTCTCTTTTCTTTCTCTGATGCCGTTTTTGATTTGGCCTTTCTGTGATTCTTATTGATAAAAATCCTAAGTAGTACTCAAACCTGGCAATTTTCATGCCATTCTGGAAGGCCCGTCAATCCATCAATTTTATTGAGAGAAATAATGGGAGTTAATTTGGAATTTTGATGGCATTTAGATGAGAGATCAGGCTTGCAGAGTATTGCTCGGTACAAAATTTGATAGCCTCTGACAATACCTTCCTCAATATTGTATCTCTTCTTTCTTTTTTTGCTCAATTTGCTTAATTAAACACTAGAATGTTAGAATGAAGTTGAGTTTTCATATGGTGACACTAATAGAAACGGTTGATTTCTCTTTACTTTAACAATCTTTATTAATCTTTCCCACAATCTTTAGGTGTCGCTGGTGTCAGAATCTCTTATGAAGCAACACTCTTTTTAATAGTGTATACCAACCTGCCATAATTGTGTGAATAGTAATGTTGTAATGCATATTTCCTTTTCTATTTTAGGTGAGGAACACAAGAACCGTCAATCGAACGGGACAGTTTACTGGCTACAAACTATTACCTGGTTCAAATTGCCTGCCATTAGCTGGCCCAGAGGCAAAATTTCTAAGAAGAGCTGCCTTTTTGAAGCACAATCTTTGGGTTACATCATATAGCCGTGATGAAACGTTCCCTGGAGGAGAATTTCCCAATCAGAATCCGCGTATAAATGAGGGATTGGCTACATGGGTTAAGAAGAATAGATCACTTGAGGAAACAGATATTGTTCTCTGGTTGGCTTCTTTAATTCCTTTTTAATTACTATTGGTTAGCTTTTAATTTTACATAGCTTTTGGAGGACATCCATGCAGAAGGATTTTTTAGTGTTGATATTGTTATCATGTTTATTGTCGCTGATATAAAGTAGATTGTTGTTGCTGAAATCATACAAAATTCTATGTTTCAGAAGCGTGCTTTCTTAATTTTTTTTTTATTCGTAGGTATTATTTCTTAATTTTTAACCTTTTCCACCTATAACTTGAAATTTGAAGGAGTTGCCTTTCACTTTTGAATTTTGCATCGTATGTGACTATCCAATAAAATTACTTGTGAGTATTGTTTTAGTGCAGTTTTTATATTATATCTTTAGCTTCTATTATAGTACCAGCATAATGTTTTTATGATTTTAATTCTTTAGAGCATTCCATGGATTTTAAATAGTATTATATCTTGATCCTTACAATTTCATGGTTCGTTCTCACACCGATGCCCTTAAGTGTCATTTGAAAAATATTTTTTATCTATTTGCTTATTTGCTGAATGTGGTTTCTATCATGAAAATACCTAGCTTTTGTGTAAAAATAGTAAAACCAGAGCAACTATGATGATCCACAAAATAATAGCACATGAGATCAAGCATCATAATAGAGAAACCAAGATTTATGTGTTTACAAGCTTTTGCAAAAACTTTTATCTATGGCACACAATTTGATGGTCGTTCTATCATATATATATAGCACTAAAAATCTTTAATTTCGCATTAACGATACCATTAGTACCAACTTCTTAAAGGTGAAATACACCTTTTCATGCATAAGCTTATGGCGCCAAGGTATATAAATATAAGTGCAAAACTTTAGGTGTTAGATATGTAAATACTTAGGAATTGTGTGGTTTATTTGTAAATTCCCTTATTTTTTCTGCTTCTATTTGCAAAATTTTCAGCTAATTAATGCAACATAACAGTTAATAATCAGGAATCACATCAAATCATAGCATGTTACCTTCAACATAAGACAAATCACCCTTGCTGCTTTTTTGAAGGGTTAATCTAATGATTTTACTTCTTCTGCTCTTTTAATACACTGAACAATTGCTCTTTTTTGCTAGCCATCCATCTCAATGCCCAAAATTTTGGTCTTATTTGATTCGTTGGTGATCCATGATATAATAGTCAGCATCTTCTAAACTTTCGGTTTAAATCCTTTTATACATCTGAGGGCGTCCCTTGGCGTCAAGAAATGAAATTCTTGAAGTCCTATATAGATTGAAGAAAATTGTTTTCTGATGTGAAACAGAGTTGTTAAAATCTTGTTGCTTGGTTGCAGTTATTTTGGAGCTTTTTTGCAAAGTATTTGACCCCGGATTTTCCTGGCTGAACCGGGCGCTGCCTCTGGTAGCTATACCGGTTTAGCTGAGAGGGGAATAAAGTCGACCGGCCCTAGGAAATAGGGTTTAGGGTTCAATTTTGCTTTTGTTTCTATTCAGACAATTGTCGTCGTTCTCCTGTATCCTTTCTAGGGTTGTATCCGAAGGTGCTTTGACTATAACTTATCTAAAGTGGTGTTTTGATTGTTGCTTGCTCTTGCTGGGATATTTATCCTCGACCTCAATCCTCCAAACCTTTCCCCTTCCCTCCCTGCCATCTTCCCTTGCACTTTCAGCCGACCACCCTTCCTTCCCTTAGACACCACCCCTCCAAACTTAAGCTGCAACCCCGCTTCTCATTGTTCAGCCCTCAACCACATCCCCAACCATCTGAATCTCTTTCGTAGGGGTGATTTCAATGGAGAGGAGGATCAACCGAGCTCAAAGGAGGCCGATATATGAGGAACCTGCTGGAAGATACATGGATGAAGGATCTGTTGGAAGATAAATAAATGGCATGTCTGTTGGAGGATACAAAGAATCAGAGTAAAAGTTGCTTTAACAAACTTCAAGGGGAGAACAGTTCCAGCGAATTTTTCAATATATAATGTTAAGCGGATTTTTCAATATAAAGAGGTGCTCTATGACAGAAGAGTGGAACTCACCACCTTCAAGCTGAAGAAGAATGCATTTTGTTGTGGGAGAATCTGAAGAGGGAGAGACAGAGAGAATGATACACAATAACTTATTGGGAGAAAATGAAGGAGATGTTGTGACAGTATCTACCCCTACACTATCACCAATATTTTCCTAAAGCTCCACTACTTACAATAGAATGAGCTATCAGTGGAGTACACCATATAATTTATACAACTTAAATTGAAGTGTGAGCTGAAGGAGCCAGATAAGCACTGCAAAACTAGGTACGTGGGGGGCTTGAAGCCCGCCATCGGCAATGTTGTCCAACTGTTAATCTACTGAACACTGGGAGACACACAAACCTTATTTGTGGGAGTCGAGAGGCAATACAAGCAAAACAGGCAACCACCGCCACTTAGGGAACCACTCATAGTGGGAGACCTCGGGAGGAGCACGCCTCAGGGAGTCGAGAAGGCTGGTCAGGAATCATACAGAGACACTTTGAGCGAGAACAAGTTTGAAAAGAGTAGCACACCTACAGTCTCAATCATGAAATGCTTTGGATGTCATGGTTTTGGACACATTGCTTCTAATTACTTGACAAACTGAGTTGTGTCCTTCACCGAGCAGAAAATATTGGAGGAAGTGAGCGATGACGAGGCAGTTGAAGAACAGGATGAGCAGTGGCAGCTCCCATAAGATGAGGGCAAGATGATGATGGTTCGGGAGGTCCTACAGACCGAGGATACGAGGGAGCAATTGTAGCTTCACCACAACATATTATGCACTGGTTGTACGACAAAAGAAAAGGTATGCAGTCACATCATATTGATGGAGGGAGCATTAAGAATGCGACGTCCACACAGATGGTGAACAAACTGATATTCATGTCTCAGAGACATTTCTAGCCGTATTCTCTATTGTAGTTGAAGTAGAATAGGATCAATATTGACAGGATGTGTCTCATGTAGTTTTTGATATGGAGCCAATTGTAGGATCAGGTTTTGTGCGATGTAGTTCCCGTGGATGCCTCCTACATCTTGCTAGTGAAACAATGGCATTATGATCATATAACTCAACACGATAGGTACAAGAAAACCTACTCATTCACAAAGGATGGAAAACACATTGTTTTCTTACCTTCAATGGAGTTTGAGGTTACATGTGCTCGTGCCTCACTGGAGATGACAGAGTATTGGGAGACAAAAGAGCCGGTTTCATACACATGACAACCAATACATAAAGAGTTTTAAGACATCATGTTTGATAGCTTACCTTCATGACCACCATTGTTCAGGGAGATTCAGGTTACACTCACTTCAGATCAGATTAAGCTAACATTGGGTTACTTTGGGAAGATTCAACAGTATATACGTGACCCATTGTTCAGGGAGATTCAGGTTACACTCACTTCATATCAGATTAAGCTAACATTGGGTTACTTTGGTAATCCATTTCAGTTCGATAATGAACTCCCAGAAGATTGGATGGATACGGATCACCGCTCACAATTGGGAAAGCTTTTTAAGTGTTTTGGCTCAACCTGATCAGGAATTTACCATGAATGGCATATAAGGGATACTCCACAAAGTGTTAAAATGACTCAATGTCATTGACGAAAGGATCTCGGGAGGGATCACAGTAGAGTATTATGGTGAAATTTATGGAGGAGAACAAGAAGGCTATGTGAATCTCTTTCGTAGGGATGATTTCAATGGAGAGGAGAATCAACCAAGGCGCTTTGGGATACAAGTGTCAAAGGAGGTTGAGATATGAGGTGCCCGTTGGAAGATACATGGATGAAGGATCTATTGAAAGATACAGATATGACATGTCTGTTGGAGGATACTACGAATCAAGAGTAAAAGTTAACCTACCAACTTCAAGGGGATAACGGTTCCAGTGTTTCCTCGAGTGAATACATAGTGTTAAGCGGATCTTTGAATATAAGAAGGTGCTCTATGACAAAAGAGTGAAACTCACCGCCATCAAGCTGAAGAAGAATGCATTTTGTGGTGGGAGAATCTGAAGAGGGAGAGAGAGAGGATGAGACAGAATCACTTGTTGAGAGAACATGAAGAAGGCGATGTTGTGACATTATCTACCCCTACACTATCGTCAATATTTTTCTGAAGCTCCACTACCTGCAATAGAATGAGCTATCAGTGGAGGACGCGGTAAAATTTATACAACTTAAATTGAAGTGTGAGCTGAAGGAGCCAGATGAGCACTCCAAAGCCAGGTACTTTGGAGGCCTGAAGCCCGCCATCGGTAATGTTGTCCGACTGCAAACCTATTTAACACTGAGAGACACACAAACGTTACTACTAGGAGTAGAGAGGCAACAAAAGCAGAGCAGGAAACAACCGTCACTTAGGCAACCACTCATAGTGGGAGACCTCAGGAAAAGCATGCCTCAGAGAGTGGACAAGGCTAGTCAGGAGTCATACAAAGCCACTTTGAGTGAGAAAGTCTGAAAAGAGTAGCACGCCTACATTCCCAATCACGAAATGCTTCGTATGTCATGGTTTTGGACACATTGCTTCTAGTTTCCTGACAAGATGAGTTGTGTCCTTCACCAAGCAAAAGGCATTGGAGGAAGTGAGCGATGACGAGGCAGTTGAAGAACAAGATGAGGGGTACCAGCTCCCACCAGATGAGGGCAAAATGATGATGGTTCGGAGGGTCCTACTAACTAAGGATACGATCGAGCAGTAGTAGATTTACTGCAACTTATTCTACAGTGGTTGTACGGCGAAAGAAAGGGTATGCAGTCACATCATTGTTGGAGGGAGCATTAAAAACGCGACGTTCACACAGATGGTGGACAAACTGAGACTCATGTCTCAGAGACATTTCTAGCCGCATTCTTTATTGTAGTTCAAGTGGAATAGGGTATTGACAGGATGTGTCTCATTTAGTTTTTGATATAGAACCAATTGTAGGATCAGGTTTTGTGCGATGTGGTTCCCGTGGATGCCTCCTACATCTTGCTAGGGAGACAGTGGTATTATGATCATAAAATTCAACATGATGGGTACAAGAAAACCTACTCATTCACGAAGGATGAAAAACACATTGTTTTCTTACCTTCTATGGAGTTTGAGGTTACATGTGCTCTTGCCAACATAGAAACATAGAGAGGATCCGTTTTTTATGATGACAGGGTATTGGGAGACAAGAGCTAGCTTCATACACATGATAGCCAATACAAAAAGAGTTTCAAGACATCTTGTTTGATAGCTTGGCGTCATGACCACCATAGTTCAGAGAGATTCAGGCTACCCTCACTTCAGATCAGATTAGGCCAACATTGGGTTACTTTGGGAAGATTTAACAGTATATACGTGACACGTAGATCCATTTCAGTTCGGTAGTGAACTCCCAGAATATTGGATAGATTGCTCACAATTGGGGAAAGTTTTTTAAGTGTTTTGGGAGACGGTGCAGTTGTTAGTGGGATCCAAGAGCTTCTAGGGCAACAATCGAAGAGTCTTCAGTCTTGAGAGGTTACACCAGATCCATCACCAGTAACAGGCAAATAAGATTCGAAGAATGAGGTCGATGCTTCCCCAATCTCGGTAGACTGACGCGGGGATTTCCTGGCTGAACCGGGAGCTGTCCCTGGAGGCTCTATGGGTTCAACTGAAAGGGGAATAGGGTTGCCACCCACATAGGAGGGGCTTCCACCTTTACTTTGTGTCCCTCTGTTCCCCTTTTAGGATTTCTCTAAAGGTGAGGAGGTGCTCCGATTGCAGCTTGCTTTATTTTTTCATTCTCTCCCTCACTTTATCACCTCACACCTCTCTCTTTAGCTCTTTCTCTGATTGAAAAACAAAATCTTCCCCTGCACTTTCATCTGAGCACCCTTCCTTCCCTTAGACACCACCCCTCCAACCTTTAACTGCAACCTCGTTTCCTACCGTTCAGCCCGCTACTGCATCCTTTTTGCTAAGTCATCGTAGTCCGCCCCCACCCCACTCTTCCCCCGTACCTGCAGTCACACCAGTCATCCTTTCAGTTGCCCTTTTACCACTTTTCTATCATCACCGACAAACCCCTAACAACCAACAAACCAACCATCCCCCTTCAGCACCACTTTACTTGCTATTGTTGTTTTGTGTCAATCATAATTGCCGATTGCGCTTTTAGTAATAATTTATCGTTGTTTAACTCCGGTATCACTAATACTTTTAACATGTGGAAATATTTTCTCACTTGTTTTCCTCTGATTTTGTTTGCATCATCTATGGCATTTCTTTTTTTGTCATTTTTACATTACTAGTTTTCTAACCGTCTCTGGAGTGGCCGCACTGTAGATAATATTTTTAATTCATTCTTAGCTTAGGTTTGCATCTAATTCTTCTGAAAGTTTGTCTATATCATGAATTTTTTGTTATTTGCTATTTTAATGTTGGTTTGGTGTTATTGCGCTTTTGTGGCAGGTATGTATTTGGAATTACGCACATTCCTAGGTTGGAAGATTGGCCAGTCATGCCCGTTGATCGCCTGGGGTTTACGCTTATGGTATTGTTTGTCATTTGAACGTCTTATCTTTTAAATTTAGAATACAATTGCTATTTTGATAATTTTTATTGAGTAGTTCCAATATATCTTCTGACATCATTTATTCCTGCTCTTGTAAGCGTGGATGAAATTTTTGATATCTTGAGAAAAACCCAACTAAATTGACTATTGAAAAAGGGATTTAGGATATGTAATTTACGGAAAAGTATTGGACTTAGATTTATTTTACCGGAACAATGTCATCATAGTCAATATTCAGTAGGTAGAGAAAATGTTTGGGCTTGTAAGGTGGGAGGGTAGGATAACTATATTTTATCATTTGTTGAGGCGGTCCTATGGAAATTAAATTTTATATTATTAGCTTATGATTTTATGATAATCTTGATAAGGCTCATGAAAATCTTTAGGTTTAGTCCTACATTAGGTAAGTAAAATATATATTGGTATTAAAATATTAGGTAATCTGTAGTCTTAAGCTTTTTAATTGGGTTGAACATGAATTTTGATGACTTTTGTATTTGGCCGACTTGGGAGCTGTTTAGCAGCATGAATTTAACTGGATTTAGCCATAAATTTCATAAATTCAGCCAAACATAAAAAATGTGAAATTTAAATCCTGCGCTCTATTAAACCGAGTATTATCTCTTTCAGTAAGTTATTCGATGTAAATCCAGATTACTAAATTCAATTTGCAGATAGATTTACTGGATTTATTTTGCCATGACTCTAAGCTTTTCTCCGTCAATAATGGATTTGATACATCCAGATTTACTGAATCTTATTTAACATAAATCCGTGAAGCAGGCAAACACCGCCTTATATTCCCTTTGAATTTACTCTTACAAATCTAATTTAAACTATGTTAAATGTTTGTAGTTTTGGCGCCTAGCCATGAGGTAATTACTGAATTGAATTGAGGAACCTGTAATTTTCAAACCATGTAGGTTTGTAGAATTTTAAATACGTTATAGGTCCTTAGTTATTGAGATAATAGTGCCAAAAAAATTAGCAAATATATTACTTCTGTTTTACTTATAGATGAGGGTTTAACTTGTTAATTGTAGAAATTCCGTGTGATTATTATGTGATAATAGAATACCATGTAAACTTAAATGTTATAAAATTAAAAACATGTTCTGTTGCATCAATCCAACTTAGGAAATTTGAAAACAAAGGTAACAATAGTCAACTGGAGATCGGCGGAAATGATAAAATCAAGACGGACATGACGAAACTAGGAAGTATAAAGTGAGTAATAAATAGATCAGGACCATGTAATATTTATTAAAGATATTATAATGGAAAATAGATTTGGGGCATTTGGACTTGTGCTTTTAAATGGATCAATGCTTTTAAAAGCACTCTTCCAAGCGTACTTCACGAGCAAAGTGAAGCAAAGCTCATGACTCTATCTTTAGTTCGTTAAAGCACTAAAATTAATTTGCCGATTTTTTTTTTGGGTAATTTTTAAGTTTTTAATTATTATAGCAAGTTATTCAAAATTGTTTGAAATTTAAATTTGTAGGTTCATTTCGATGTTTGCCTTCAAATTAGGAATTGTACCGCATTCCAATCTATTTATATGAACTTTTTAAAGTCATAATCTATATTTTATATTTTTAATAAATATACATATATATTAATAGTTTAATATAACATGTTAATGTTTTAGTTAATAAAAATGCCGCTTTGCTTTATGCTTTGTGCTTTGATTACACTGAAATAGATAAATAAATTTTAGGAAGATTTGCATACAAACCACAATTCTTATGTATTTACAATATCGAACTCCTATATATATATATATATGAGGCATTTACAATATCGAACTCCTATATATATATATATATATATGAGATCTCCTATATATATATATATATGAGGCACCTTAGGCATGAAAAGCTAAAATTGACTTTTTAACAGTTAAAAGTGGCATTTTTTATGTGATGAAAAATTTAAGTGGTATAAATGTAAAAAAAATAAAGTTTAGGTGTTGATATGTAAATACATCGGAGTATGTATGTAAATGGCCCATAAAATTAATGTCAAGGAAAAATGATAGAAGGTATAACTTGGATAGAAGTGTTGATAAACAAATTGCAGATAACCTATCTCTAACTGTTGGGATCAGGTTAATGTTGATTGTTTCATAGCATCCATCAGTTCAGTATTTACAGAGGAAGTTTGCTTGGCTTTATAAGTATTATGAGTCTGGAGTGAAAAGGAAATACAGCTATTTTGAAATTTTTAGGTGATTTATTAACTGAAAAATAAAATTTAAATAATTTATTCATGCATCTGAAATTCAACCTTTTTTGTTCATTTTTTTTTATTAATTCCAAAAATCACAAAATTTAAAGAACAATTTATCTCTGCAGCCTCATGGTTTCTTCAATTGCTCCCCTGCTGTGGATGTGCCGCCCAGCGATATTGAGCTGAAGGAGAACGCAATCTCGAAGCCAATCCATAATGGTTTGCTAAGTAAGATGTGAGGAAATGCTGCGAGCCAGCGTTATTTATCTAAAACATTCTGTTGACTGAATAAGTGCTCTTATAATGAATAATGTTGTGCTTTAAGGTGCTTCAACTACAGTCTTGCTTTGAAACTTCTTAATTACTGTTTGAAATTTTGAAAGTAATGAAATTAAATAAGTAGCTGTTTTATGAGTTTTGGTTCTTTTGTGATTATGATTATTTAAGTTGTTTTATGAGTTTTGAGAAGTTGATCATTTTCTTTTGTAAAAAACTAAGCAAATTACTTCGATCAAGTTCTCAAATCTATTTGCATATAAAGTTTAACAGGTTGTGCATCCTTATCTATAACTGGTATTATGAAATTTCATTTTTCATTCATTTTTAATAGCGCATATATATATATATATATATAAATTATTATGATTATTTTAAATGCATTACATGAGTTTTACAATAAACCTAGCATGCCTATGTT
Source organism: Phalaenopsis equestris (assembly GCF_001263595.1). Classification (NCBI taxonomy): domain Eukaryota; kingdom Viridiplantae; phylum Streptophyta; class Magnoliopsida; order Asparagales; family Orchidaceae; genus Phalaenopsis; species Phalaenopsis equestris. The sequence goes on from NW_018164913.1 coordinate 45,223, forward strand.
TTCCCTTTCATTATATGTTCAAATCAACTTAATTTATTGTCACTTTATGGTTAATAAATATAATACTAATATTTATAATATAATTATCCTTTACCATATTTTTATAATGGATGCCTAAACAAGGTTAATTATTGTTTATGGTTGGTGTTAGTTTTATTTGTGATTATAACCGTTGGTTTTAATGTTAATGATATATGCGGTTGGCATCTTGCTTTTTTTTAATTGGAAGATTTATGTTTTCTTACATGTAACAATTATATTTCAATTTTTTTATATATGCCTTATTATTGATGATGTAAAAACTAAGATTTAGGTGTTAAGGCATGTAAATACAAAAGAATTAAGTAGTATTTATGTAAATTCCCCTTTTTAATTTTCTTCACTTAATAACAAGAAGGCCAAGGTCGTTAGCCCATTGGTCAGGCAAGAATAGGACGTCGCTTCAACCTTCCCCTTCTAGAATGCTATAGCTCCAGCGGCCAACACTGGAACAATAATCAAGCTGAACTGCAGCAGAGTACGCAAATACATAGCATATTGATTAAAAATAAAATAAAATTATTAAATTATTAAAATTTAAACGTTCGCCCTAGGGCTGTTAAAACAGCTCCTTGTTCGCGAATAGTTCGTTAAGAAGCTCTTGTTCGGCTCATTAGTGGAAGATTTATGTTTTCTTACATGTAACAATTATACTTCAATTTTTTTATATATGCCTTATTATGGATGATGTAAAAACTAAGATTTAGTTTTAATTTTCTTCACTAAATAACAAGAAGGCCAAGGTAGTTAGCCCATTGGTCAGGAAAGAATAGGACGTCGCTTCAACCTTCCCCTTTTAGAATGGAAAAAATATTACATCAATATTACACACGGAGAGTAATGTGCGTATTTAATGAAATCACGCCACAACACCCCACGCGACGGAGAAAAGAAAAAAGGCGCAGTAACACGGGGAATATCCCCTCAGGTGCTATTCATGTGTTATTGTGTCTTAGGAATATTCCTGGTGTTATAATAAAACAATAACACATCAATAACATGAATAAAACGCAATAACACCAGAATAACACAAGGGGGAATATTCCCCCGTGTTATCGCGTCGTTTTTTTCTCTGTTGGGAATATTCCCCATGTTATTTTAGTGTCATTGTTTGCTATTGTCCTGAGAACATTCTTGGTGTTATAATAACACGATAACACATCAGTAACACATGAATAACACACAATAACACATGAATAACACGGGGGGGAATATTTCCCATGTTACTGTCTTTTTTTTCTGTCGCGTGGGGTGTCGTGCTGATTTCATTGACTAAGCACATTACTCTACGTGCGTAATATTGATGTAATATTTTTTCTTTAGAATACTATAGCTCCAACGCCCAACATTTGAACAATAATCAAGCTGAACTGTAGCAAAGTACTCAAATACATAGCATATTAATTGAAAAAATAAAATTGTTAAATTATTAAAATTTAAACGTTCGCCCTACCTAAATTGAATTACCAGCTAATTTGATTGTATAAAGTTCATTGTTCTATGGGCAATTATATGCATTGCACTCAAACTTTGCAACTCACAAAACCATCAACCTCTTTCTATCCATATTTTTCACTCAAATATTAAAATTCACAACTAAACCGAACCTACTATCAAATTCACAATGATTTAATCGTGACGTGTACATGCACCATTTCACTAGTTCAAAAAAAGAAATAAAAAATACAGGTGCTAGTTTTGTAAATAGCCAAGTTTTGAGTGTTAATTATGTAATTATCCTTTTTTTAATTAATTTTATTGTACAAGTTTTATTTCTCCATTGCTGGGAAAAGAAAAACCTAAAAGGGCCATTTGCATGCATACCTACCCAATTCTTATGTAATTTATATATTTATACCGCCCTAGTCTTATATATCACAAAAATACCACTATTTTAACTTTTAAAAAGTAAAATACACCATTTCATGCATAGATAAGTTGACAAATATATAGAAATTGAATTTTAGATGTTAGTTGTATAATTTTTTTTTTTTTCACATACACACTCAAGCGCCCGCATAACGCAAAAGGCCTCTTAGTTGAAAGACAAAAATCTCAACCACTAAACTAGGTGACTTGCATAGGTGTTTAGATATGTAAATACATAAGAATTGAGTGGAATGCATATAAATCTTTCTTCCTAAAAACAAGATGAAAATATCTGGGACTAAGATTCAGAACTTCATCATATTTTTTAGAATAAATGTGGGATGAAATAATGCACCACTAGTGTACTCCTCTAAATAGAACCTGCACAAAGAAGCCAGAGAACTATATCACATGCCCCAAACACCACGAGCTGTGATGACTTTACTGCTCGGCCTCGAGTTCAACTCGTACAAAATTCGCGCAAACGTATCAGAATATTTCCCGTCGGACATGAGGATCTCTGCAAAAGTCGTCTCATGATAAGCAAGATGTGCTCTATTCTGTGGTTCAGAAACAAGACTTTCCAGCACCAGTGCAGCCTTCCTACAGACCTCCGGAACCGGATGTGGAGCTTTCACCAACTTCAATATTCTGTCTATAGCCCTGGAACAAATACAGATTTCATATATACCTGATGGGTGGTACAGGTTGGAAGCATTATATATTTACATAGAAGGTTCCGTACCACCGCTCGCTAGCAAGCTTTAGCCTGCAATCAATGTTCACTTCGACGAGATTGTAGAGTGCACCAACAGCAGCTGCTTGCCCATCCACTGCGGATACACCGAGAAGATCAACCAGACGCTTACAGATCTGAAATCCAAAAATTAGTTGCTCCCACATGTTCGAGTTATATAGAAACATTCAACAATGAACATGTCAAATTTCTACAACAACAACAACAATAAGCCTTTTATCCCACTAAGTGGGGTCGGCAACATGAAGCTTTTTTCTCCGTTGTGTCTTGCTCCGTTGTGTCTTGTTGAATGTCATATTTTCATTTAATTTTAATAAATTAAGATCATTTTTTATGTAAACCTATCATCCATAGTTATGCAAAATATGAGAATAAGTCGAAGGTTCTTCATCGTTACTTCAAATATAATTATGAAAGCTTTATGCGATGGCTAAGGCTCTGTCTGAAGAGTAAAATTTAACCATAGTGGACCCCAAACCTCATAACCATATTAGGGACTCCTGGATCTTGACACTCAAAGCATGTTCACTTTAAGGGCATAACTGAGTAGAGAAGCTATAAGAATCTGCAGTAATACCAGAAAATCAGCCAGTGTTCTTTTACAGACAACTGATTAATCAAACCGCAATACAAGCATTGAACATTGGACAAAAAGCAATGATACAAAAGCCTGGTCATCAATTAAAATTAATTTATTTAATCTCATTTAAATCATTTAAAATGATACAAAAGCCTGGTTAACAGTATATAATTTCTGGGTTTTTCCACCAAAGACCAATGCCAGATAGTGCTTTTCTAATTTAAATTATTTAATCTCATTCAAAATTAGTAGGTTAAGACAATAGAATGATTCCTTGCTATTATTGACCCATTTGAATCTTATGTTCTTCTTGGCTTTTACAACAAATGGTTAATAATTACCTAACAAATTAGAACGAAATATTACTGGAAAGTGAGTTTACCATAAATGATCTGAGCGAATAAAATGCAAGGGAACCTCACGCAAGAATTGCTTTGAAGTTTGATGAATTGGTTCAGATATCAAGATGTTGAGCCACAAACTTAAAAAAACTTCCAAAAAAGTTATAGTCATTTTATAAATTGGAAAGTGAGTTGCCCCAAATTCAAATTTACATTGCAAAGTATTTGTATTTAGTGATGCAGATGCTGTACAGAGATCAAAGAAATGATATTCAAAGGACTTGCTTTCGTCCAAAAAATGCCCATCAATAGATAAATCTAACATTTAGAAGATCAAAGGGAATCGCCTTCTAAGAATATCGATTGAAGTTCTAGATATTGACCATCTTCATCCTCTAAAGTTATAGTCATTTTATTGTATCAGATAATACATCTACCTATAAGATGTTGCAAAGCTATGTCGACTATTGAGATTTGAGAATTAACGAAAAAAAGTCATCATTTAGACAAGCCATATTTAGGTCACGGAAATTTGTACTAAACATGAAATTGATTATTCTGCTTCCAACCAAAAATGAAGTTAGCAAATCAAGTTGAGTATATACTTTTTCTTGAATTAATCCAACATCAATGAGATTATTTGTCTTTGCTATCACTTATTACTCAATCTCTAACCCCGTTCCTCTAGGGGGAGCTATTTCACAAATATTGCATCAAACATGAAAATAAGTTTAAGTTGTTATTAATGAAGGGAGGTTGTTATTTATGGAGTGAAACCTTTCAACTCAATGCAACTCCAGGTAAAATCATGATACTCCTAAAGAAATTGAATTAACAAAGTAACATCATCTTTAAAAAATAATATTCTAATAAATGTATATAGGGAATCCTCCCATGATCCAAAGTTAACTCAGCACAATTCATCAACAATGAATCACCAATCATTTTTAAATTACGCTAAGCATCTTGAAATTATAGTCCCCATTAAGTTACTCCTTAGCAACTTTTGAGATATTGGTGGCTTAGGATAGCAACATGATTACTATTAACTTGTGCAGATACGGGACAAATTAGTGTCACACAACTAGTCACATTAACCAACTTATTTAGCTCACCATTTAAATGGAAAGAAACCTATGGGCAAATATGTATCCAACCAAAGGTGGCATGTAGTAGAGACAAAACAAGATTATATTTATTTTTATTAATTGGAATCATATTTTGCTAGCCTTTTGTGAGCCTAGCACTAGAAAATAAAATCACATGTTTCAAGTGTTTTCCCTTAAGAGCTACATAGAACATCCCCATATTGACCATCAGCCCTGAAGCTATGGGAGTTAGGTCTTTCAATAAATTAAAAGCAATTGGAGTGAACTTTATGCTGGAGCTTTCTTCTATTAGAGTTTGCAATGATCGTGCTCAATTACAAAGTATTCTTTCACTTAACAGACACAAATATGGAGGCATCCCGCCATAACTTAAGCTTTTTAGCCTGACTTAAAATTCATTTTATTCATCTTTGAAAAGGAAAGAGCTACTTCCTTGGCTACAATCACTTCATTGTTGAAAGATTTAATCGATGATTGCCTGGGAGAGGGGTCCTCAAATTTTGACTTATTTCCCTTTTGGCTCTTCTTCTACCTTGTTTGTCCACATTTCCACCTCAGTATGGTATGGGGAGTACTGGCAACAACAGTCAGAAGCTCTAAACTACCTTTTGAAGCCAGGTAGAAGACCTAAAAAATTATCCTCATCTTACTTGTAAGAAAAGTAGTGCTTTAAGTCATACAAACTAATCTCATGCATTACAAATATTTTTGCATAACCATATGTAGTATACTCCATCTCTGTTGACGTTAAAAAAAAAGTATTCTTATTAATATAGTTAATTATTTTAATTAATTTTAATTAATATTGATTAATTATATTAATTAATATTAAGTCCTCACACATGTTCCCGATCCCGCTTCAACTTAGATTCGATAACTGCTTGCAATTCTATTCAAGTAAAAGCCGCACGACAGTGCCGTAACTGAGTGGCTTTTACTTGAATAGAAGTTCGAATAATTTACTGAATCTGAGTCAAAGCGGGATCGAGAACATATGTGAGGAATTAATATTAATTAAGTTTATTTAAACTAATTAATATTAATTAAGTTTAACTAACCTAATTAACAATATTAATATTTTTTAAAACGTCAGCAATCTCATAACATTCACACTTCATCCATTGATGAAGCATTGAAAGAATGATCTCATATTCATGGATCCTGAGCCTACTGATCAAGCAATTGAATGAAGTAATCTAAAGTCTATATATAACTTAGAACTTTACACTGTTCCCAATTTACCAAAAGAAAAAGGAAAAATGATAAAAATTCATATATTATCACCTTGTCCATTACATCCACACAATAGAAGCTAATATAAGCTTAACTTCTATGTATAAATAATAAGTAAGCTAAGGTTTTCATATTCATAATATTGACCGAGGTCCCAAGATCTCCCAAGATAAAATTCAATCTCATCCTAATGACAATTGTTGTAACCTATGGAGACAAATTGTAATATAATAGGTACCAATCTAGGGCTCCTAAATGGCATTTGGGAAGCAGATTTTGTGGGAAGGTGGTTCTGAAATGGCAAGAGAAGCATTTGGGGGGTGGGGTGG